>NW_015386314.1:6392-27149 GCF_001527695.2 Protobothrops mucrosquamatus
TTGGTTTGGAAAAAAGCAACAATCACATTTAGCTGAATACTGATTAAATTAATGTGCATGTCTCCTTGATTATGCAACCTAGACTTTTGGATTTCTTATTGCTGCCATCATGTGATAATGTGGACTTCCACAATTCAAAATGTAGTGCTGCTTTAACCATAGTAAGATGTTTCTTCTCCAATTATTAAAAATTACAAGATAAAACCTTGATATGTATGTTAGTTAGTTCAGATTTTAGTTAGTTCAGATTTTTTAAGACAAACTTGATTGATACAAGAGAGTATATGTACAACATTAAGTAGAGCCTTATGCAGAGGAGAACAAGATCAGGATTTAGAGCAGGGGTGTCAAACTGCCTGCCAGCGGGCTGAATGCGTCATGTCAAAATCGTGCCCACCCTATTGCCGGCAATGGAAAAAAGGGCGCGATACGTGGCGACACGTCATGTGACGTCACGAGTTTGACACCTGTTATTTAGAGGAACTTTTTTTCCCACCATTCTATTCATACATTGGACTATCTTAAAATTCTCAGTTCTTGGAGTTGTAGTTTGTCAAGAAAGCACTTGATGTGAAAAAGCTGATTTAGAGCTTTTCATCATATGCACCACATTGTATGCTTGATTTGATTCTTTAAACATATAGAATCTCCACATATTGTATAATTGTCCTACTTCAACCTAGTTCCTAATGGAGACTTCTCTGCACCATGGCATCCACACTATTAGACAATCTAAGTTTCTAAGGAAGGATTGGGCAACTCCTCTATGCATGCAGCCCCTCCCAAAGCATCCATTATCCTCGTAGAACAGCTTTAGGTTGAATATGGCCAAACCTTGGGTTGTTTGGGGAAGTTTCAGGCAGGACTAAGGTGAAGGATATCACCTCACACACACACACACACACTCCAGACAATATCCTGACATCATCAGCACATTCACAATGGCCCTAAAACACCAATTTTTAAAAAATGCCTCTTCTACAAGAAAGTTATCTTCCTCTACCTTAAGAATACATTAAACTTTAATTTGGTCTTTGGGATGCTACTGAGCATTACTATTCCAATATGAGTGGTTATTAGAAAAAGAAAAACTCTCCATGAAATCAGTTTTTTTTCAATCTGGTCTTTAAAGTTCTAAGTCATGAATCCAAAAGAATAACACATCTGAGCCAAAGCCATCCAAGAATCAAGTCTTCTAGCTAAAAAGAAAAAAAATATTGGAAATGAGAACAGTCTCTGATCATTTCATTTACTAGTATCTTTCTTTTCTACGATAAAAATAGGTTTAATTAAAAAATAGCAAATCCATTTTAAAATATATTATTTGCTTTTATAATATTCGTAAATATATGAAACTATTTTTGTTAGCACAAAAAAAATGAGAACCTACCAAAAGTAAAAAGTGAAATAAAGAGACTCCAGTATAATTAATCTGAGTCTTTAAAAAACAACAAATGGCAGACCAGAAGGAATCAGCTACTTTATCTACATTAGACAACAAACAATTCCTGAGCATGCAAGGGTCCTGGCAAGTCCCATGAACCTGGAGCTGGCTTAATCTAGTACAGTAGGGAAATTTCCTCTTCTCCAGCTCAGTTGAATCAGGGACAGTATCCACCTCATACATAGTCCATGGCTTCTAGGATGGTATCAACAGGTGTCTTCAGTGGATTTGCTGCTGTTCCTGCACTCTTCTAAATGCATGGTTTTCCATATCATGCCTGATCAGAGAATTGCCTTTGGACTCTAAGTAAACAGAGCTACTTCTCACTCACAGGCCATGAAAATGCCAGATCACTTAAAACTTAAGAAAAAATTGCATGTCAAGTCTGCTAACATTGGATGTTCTTGCTTGCCATATGTGAAGAAGCAAACATATCTTATTCAGCCTACATATCACTTCAAGAGTTAAAGCAGACAATGTTAACCCAATGAGTGGGAAAGTATGCCAGCTAATCATAACAATATCTTTGCATAGCACGGCCAAGGTCAGCATAACAGGGGAAATTAGGGAGGGAGCGATTCACACTTCAAATTAATTGGAGCATATGATTGATGACTGTGAAAGGAGGGAGGGAGTTGTGTGTTGTCACGAGTGCTTGGGTGGTGGGGGTTTCAGTTTTTGGCTTTCTATTGTTCGTGCAGAAACTATGTAGCCAATTAAAGGATTCTTTAAGGTAATCAAGCCTCAAAGTTCTTTGTAAAGCTGCTTCCTTTCGGAACCATGTCATAGCAACTAGTTTAAAGAATTTGATCAAAATTGCTAAATAACACATTGTAATGTTCCATTAATTCACTGATGTTTTTATATGCTATCATAATCAAAGACAATAGGATTTTAAAACCATGGAAAAGTGTAAAATGATCCATGGCTTTACAGTAAAAATTACATATTAGGTTTGTTTGTTTGTTTGTTTGTTTGTTTGTTTATTTATTTATTTATTTATTTATTTATTTATTTATTTATTTATTTATTTATTTATTTAAATTCATCAAATTTATGATGAAAATCAAAACTCATCTCAGCACCTATAGTGGTTTAGTCCCTGATCTAGCTCCATTTATAACTGAACGACTTATAACCCAGGAGATGTACAGCAAATCACTGAGAAAAGTAGATCAATAAACTAATTTAATATAATAGAACTTGCTAGTTTTCTATGTTCCTTTCTATGAGACAGCATACGGAATAATAAATGTACGGTCTGACCTTATTCATACTAATTAAAGTCCAACCAATTTCAGTTTACTGATTTGAAATAGTATACAGGAGATGATAGGAGTCATTCAGATTTCTTCCTATTGAATTTCCTCGCTTTTCCACTTGAGTTTTAGAAATTTGTTGTCCAGTTACAAACCCATATTTCAGATTCAGGATAATGAGATCTGTCATGCAAGCTGTTAAAACCTTAAAAATTATTAGAAATCCTTTTTTTGCAGTACTTCTCTTTTGCCTGCTACTTGGAACAAATTGGCTAAAGAGGGGCATTTATAGCACAACAAGAAAGCAGCAAGAACCAGTTAGAAATGCAGCACAGGAAACATCTGTTCATTAATTCTGGGAAATAATGAGTCAATGTCTCTTAGAGATAAAGATGCTCACTGCTTCACAATTGCAATACGGCTGGAAGACAGAGAATTCTGCCAATTGTGGTAATAGTATCATCTTATATGGAAATATAGATCCCATCCGTCATAGCTGTAACATCATTATGACATTTTCTTTGAAGCATTCATAACTCTGTGTGCAGCTTCAGCAGAATCCTTACCAGGAATGGAAACTGACGTACAATTAATATTTGAATGTTGGAAGTGATGCTTTTGTTCCTGAAACCTAAAATAGCATTTGCTTTTGTACTAAAAAAATTAAAGGGTTCAATCTCTTCAGTTTGGTATCCTATAACTCCTGAATGGACCTCAGAAGGGATCCACTATATAGAACAGTGGTGGCGAACCTATGGCACGGGTGCCAGAGGCGGCACTCAGAGCCCTCTCTGTGGGCACGCGCGCCGTCGCCCCAGTCCGAGGCCTTCAGCTGGGTTTTATAAAACCTTTTCGCTTTAGGCCTCCACTGCCGTGTACAAAAAAAAAAAAAGGTTCAATCAATCAGTCCATTTCAACTTCTCGCGGGAAAAAAAAAGATCTTGCAAAGTTGGAATTGATTGATTGAACTTTTTAGTCCCACCCAGTCTGCTGTTACCACCGCAGCCACGACCACCCAATGGGTCACACCCACCTGGCACCCGATGATACATAAGTGGGTTTTGGGTTGCAGTTTGGGCACTCGGTCTCTAAAAGGTTCGCCATCACTGATATAGAACATAGACTATACATTTATTTGCCTTGTTGTTTGAAGATCTTAACTGTACATACAATGTCGACATTAAATTTTAAAGGCAGACCTGATTAATAAACCAAAATTGTCATATGTTGTACATTAAAGGAAACAAAGAAGTAAATCTAACATTAAGAGAGCAGATTTCCAGTCTAGTCTTCTGTCATTCTCACTTCCATCTCTGTGCATATCTCCAATCTAATCCAGTTAGTCCTTAACTCCGTGAAGCAGATTTTAGGAGTACAGATTACATATCATTCTGTGAATAGAACAAAACAACAATATAAGATCATTTGATACAGCTTACAATAATATATACTTGCAGAGCAAAAATCCATTTTTGTTCAGCTATTTGTAGATGGGTACATCTCTCCACTCCCATAAACACACAAAAAGAATGTACAATAACATAAAAACAGAAAATAAACTGCAATAAATAAAAACTAACCATAAACAGATTAAGACTACAAAACAACAAGTTATGCATGTCATCTATATATTTTCTGCCCAGCTTGATTGTCCTTTACCAGTCAGTGTTTTGGTTGAGTTAACCAAAGGATGTTATTTTTTATTTTCTTTCATTTTCAGGTCTCTAAAATCAGGTATCTGAATTTTTACATTTTCTGTTTAAGTTAAGCAATAATATATGTTACCCCCTTGAGAGAACATACCATATCAAACCTATATTTTTAACGTGTGAAGCAGATTGTCAACATGGGGTGGGGTATGCAGTGCACTGCCATGTATAGAGATCTAGTCTGGGTATGGCAAAACATAAAATGCACCTAAAAAGCAGCTAGAATTTTGATTGTACAGGCTAGCATCCTTTAACATCATGGGAAGGAAATTAAACTAGATCTTGCTTAAGGATATTGATGAAAAACTTTTCCCTGTATTCATATATTTATTGTCCAAAGTCTCTGAGATTTGCAATATCCAATCGCAACTGGGTCGGTCACTGGGACCAGAGGCTTTGTCTTCCGAGCTCTTGGACTCATGCTGGAGCCCATTTTCAGGGAATGAGTCCGAAAGCTTGGAAGACTAAACCTCTGGTCCCTGTGATCAACCCAGATTGGATCCTGCAACATTATCCAGGGACACGTATATCCACCTTCATTTGTCTCTGAGATTTGTTGCAGCCTTTCAGAAGGAATATTCGAATAGGCAGTACTTTGAATATAGTAAGGGTGTATCTGGCTCAGACTTTTCCTTAGAACAGTGGCTACACTTGTTGGACAGTTGAAATAAGACTTGTAATTTGAGATACAGACATCTGTGCTGCAAATATGTGAAGTCTTTTCAGAGTTTCTTGTGCATAAACAGGAAGAAAGAAAAGCTGGTGGGAAGAACAAAATATCACAGCAATCAGGATAATTTGATATCTATCCAGGGACACTGGATGCTAATGCTACTGGAAGGATTTACAAGCTCAAATAAATTTGTATCTCTGTTATACACATATATACAGTACATAAAGACACATACACACAATTGAATTCCATTGACAACTAAAATATGTAACATTATAGTCTGAAATTGAATTTCTAAATGTCTGTTACAAAATAGCCCCACAGTTTATCAGAATTTTTCAGTTATTACATGGAACTTTAATGTTTAAAGACAAAAGAGTTATCAGCTTTTAGGTGGTAGTGCTTAACTTAAAGTGGACTAACACATTTCTTTTCTTTTTTTTTTTGGATAAACATAATTAATCTTGATGTCTCCACAGACAGCAACCTCAATGCTTTACTCATTTCCTAGCAAGAAAAATTTTTGGTTGAGTGAACATTGAATTCTCCTAAGAACTGGGGACTTTGCATCCAGACTAATATGCAAAGATTCTTCCTGGAGATTTGCCAAGTAGGAAGGTCTAAAGCCACAATTTCACGAAGACAAGTATCCTGAAGGTGGAGCTGACTTCTGGTCCAGTACCTTTTCCCACACATCAGTGGAGAATATTTGAACAGAGCTCTTAAAACCAATATAACCATTTCACTTTCTATTCCCCCCCCTCCCAAGCTTACATTTTGATACCATTGCATAATTCTTTTTTTTACCCTTGGATACTGCAAGGTTGGCAACAATGGGAGAAGTCTATTTCTTTCATCACTGCTTGTGAGTTTCATGTAAACATGTTGGTTTGTATGAAAAATAATAAAAAATAAATGAACTTCAGGTATGAGCCATCAGATTTACATTAAAAAAGAGGATATTTTATGACTATTACACAGAGCTCAGCAAACTGTGGGATCTTTCATACAAGCTAATGGCTTCCATGCCTAATAAAATTGTTAGAGAAAATACATTTTTATTTAGTGGACAAAGCAACTAATTTTTTGTTTTGTTTGACTGTTACTTTTTATTGAATGTCCCTTTTTAATCATAATTATTTTAATTATTTTAGTCTAACTAAAAAGTAAGTTTATGTTTTTCCATTCTAATTATCTTTCCATTCACCCCTTTGCTGCTGAAATAGACATCAAGCCAAGCCATATAGCATCTGCAAGTAGAATCCATTTAACTTGTATGTAATAGAATTGTCTGTACTTCATATACAAAACTTACCTATTTCTATAGGCACAGATGACACAGCTCTGTGATGCAGTACAAGGTTTTGGACACAGGGTGGAGATACATATTCACATAAACAATTTTAAATTCTACTTTTTTAAAAAAAAAAAAAAAGGTCTGTAGCTTGTAACAAATCTAAAACATGGTTGGAACTAGCATAACAATCAGATCAGTTCATATAAATATTTTTATTGACCTTTCTTTGGGAGTAACTAATTATTACATTTAAAGGTGAGGGCATAGGTGGGAAATCTCTACTTAAACTTGAGGAAAAAAACTTTTTTGCCATATCTAATTATTTGTTAGAAAAGCATCAGGTATACAGTACAAAGCTCTGAAACACTGAAACAATATTCATGAGAATTACTATTTCTTTCATCATTTGGTCCAAGAAATGATTCTCTCTAGGGATAAAGCACATTAAGGAAAGGCCCCATTCATAACCCATCCCATAAATGCTTGGTTTCATATTCCAGTAAAATTTGCTGGCTAGAATCCTTTCTAGGTGTCAAAAAGAATAAATATAAAATACAAGAGCAATAAATATGATTTTATTCCAGCCACTATAACTATTACTGAATAAAGAAATATTACATTTCACATTTTTTGTTCCCATGAGGGCCAAACTGATGCTTGTGGAGGAGGTCCACTGAAATGTTCTCTCTCATTCTTTCTCTCTCATACACACTCAGACAAACTCCACAACTGGTGTGATAGATTTATACAATATAGACTACCTTCAGTATCAAAGTTGAAGCATTAAATTGGCATTATGAAGGTACTGCTTCCACTCCACAATCAAGTGCCATGGTTCTGATAGATGAGACCAGTAAAAGCAGAACTCCAAGGCAAGAGGTTTCCTTAAAGAACATGTTTATTGGCTACAAAATATCAGCACAGTTAAAAGTGAAACCAAGTCTGGAGTTCCCTCCCAAGCGTTACAATGTTACAAAGTTAAATTTCCTACCCCAGCACTATGTAATTATCCACGTTCCCCAATAGAATACTTTGGCAGGCTTGCTAACGGAAGGCTCAACCCGCCAAAAGTCAGGCAGCTATGACCTTGGTTCCCACGGGACAAATTATTGTTTAGTCTAACCTTAAAACCACTCATCCCCCCTCCCAGTACTGTGGCATCCAAAAATGAAGAAAAAAATGGCTTCAACCAAAATTGTTGCAGTGTTGACATCAAGTTTAGGATTTATCAGGTGAACTTGGATAAGTCCGTACCTCTGTATTCCTCCCACATTGTGGTATATTAAGTGATCCATATATGTTGGCTTGACATTCATGGACTAAAGGCAAAATAGTAAGATTAATTCATGTTTATTAGATATTTTATTAATTATATACAACATCTTAAAAACTAATTGATATTAGCTGGCATTCATTTGTAACAAAATAAGCTGAAATAAGAAAAATTGCCAATGTCTAAAATAAGCCAGTATAGCTAAAAGACTTTATAATGAAGAAGTAAAATGGCTCATTCATAAGAATCTCTCTGGTGTGGTTCTTACTTGACAATGAGGAGGTGTGGTCATGGAAACACCCAAAAAATACATGAGTCACAGATTATTATCAATGGTCAGTCTGAGCAACATTAGACACATGTGTCTAGCAACAGGCAAACATTCAATAAATATACAGCAAAGGAAATTCAAAAACTACCCAACAACTTTTCAGTCTTTGGTTGGATACTGATTGAGTCCTTACCTCATGAGCTTCTCTTAATGAAATCCCTTTGGTACGACCAGTGATAGGTTATATTTTAAACACTAGGATTGGGATATATTTTTAGACTGATAGTAGGCCTTCCTGCCTACTTTGCTGATTAGTGCTCTGAACCTCTGCTATAAATATTATCCATCTCCTTTTGAGGAGAGAGGGGAAAATAGTCCTATTTGTCCTAAATAGCACTTTTAGCAAAAACAACTCATCTCATGAGTCAAAGGAGGAAATGTTGATGGGAGTAAAGGATTAAACTCCTCCCTACATGCTTCTATTATAATTTATGACTTCCTTGTTTAAGAAAAAAGCCTCAACATATTTAAAAATGGGTGCTGAAAGTATGCAATGCTGCTAGAAGAGTTCTCGTGGCACATAGCTTGAATGCTTTGCATTGTTAATTACAGTTGCTGAAAATGTATTAAGTCCATTTCATGCTTTAACCTGCCATGATTATTTAGGAATCCACTTGTACAAAAAAACAATGTATCATTAAAAAAGAAGAAAAAACATGTGTGCAAAAAACTGCTTGCATTATAACATTAAAACATAGGAACAACAACAGTAGTTTAAATAGTAATTCATTATCTCTGATGGGAAAGATTTTTGTTTGCTTGTTTGCCTCTTGATCAATCTATTAACAGGTTCAAAAGTTGATAAACAGCTTCAGGTCCCGTTTTCCTTTCTTATATTTATTGAACAATAAATTGGACTTGGCCTGTCAATCCTTCATACAGAGGACTACCTTCCATAACAAAGGATCCAAGGCCACCCACCTCCTATTTTTTCTTACTCTTCTTCCTTTCGTTCACTTCAAAGATTATTGTTCTGTTTTAGGCTAAATATGCCTGCAGAGTTGAGTTACTAATAGTTTACTTCAAGCTGCAAATAGTTACGGCTAGCCAAATTAGCAACCTATGCAACCGCACCACACCACACACTAGCAATACAAAGCAAAGTTTTACCTGAGTAACCTTAGTCCAAAGTCAAATCAGCAAACAAGTAGCATAGTCCAGAAACAACCTAGCATTCATATCTCAGGAAAAAATAAGTCATTCTGGGACCAAAAAGACCAGGTTCAGGAAGTGTACAGGAATAATGGTCCTGAGAATAATGAAAGCAAGGTTGGAGTGGTTGTTCCTAACAGAGGAACTAGCCATGGGTTGTTGTTCTCATATAGACTGGTCTGAGTATGGCTCTGTTAAGGTCATCAACACTTCTGTTTCTCAAGGAGCCTAGCAAAGCATCTCTACTCAACCCTTCACAATTTTTAATGCATTCTTGGACTCAGTTGTCATTCTGAATTTGGACCGTTGTCATCTGATTTATCCTACATCTGCTCTGGATTATTGCTAATGAAGTCAGGCTCAGATGGCTGTTTGCACACCCACACTAAATAAATAACTAATTTCAGCTAAAAGTTGGAAATGGGAGATGAATGAAATCAAAAGAAAAAAGGAAGGTTATTGATTAGCATGACTGGAAACCAACTCATTTCTCTGACACAAAGATTACTTACTTTATGAGCAGGAGATAAAGGAAAGGCGGCAAGAGATGTTATATAAGGAATTCAAGATAAGTGATTGGCAGCTGAGTCAAAGTGGTATGAAGAGCTTCATTTTCACAACTGAGGAAAACTTCAGAAGCAATTTGGAGGGGCGGAGAGGGAGAAAATTACTCAGACAAAGGAGCATGAAAAAAACCACATTGAACATTTACAATACCTATGAAAGCAACAGTAAACAGTCAGCAACACAAGAAATGGGCAGACCACATTAGAGTGAGTGCTTTATGGAAAGCAAAAGAGAAGAAAGGTTTGGTTCATTCAACAGTGAAATACTTTTAAAAATTCCTGTGGTACCAGGTCGTATACTGTTTCTAATGATGCAAGTCCATCTTTGTGTATGTGTGGATTTGAGAGCGATTGTTGAAAGTATATAGAAAGTTTCATTCTATGTGCAAGCACACGAATTCCAGTCCATGTTTGTAAAAGGTGTGTGTGTATACATATATACACCCACATATATTGTTATTATTCCATGTTTGTAATTGCCAATCACATTAGGGAGAGTTTATTAATGACTGTGTGTTCTTCTAAAAATCTGCATGAGATTCTTTTAAGAAATCTCCACATTTAAAACAAATACTAAGAGTTCAGTTTGTCATGGAGCAAATACTTCTTTGAACTGAATGCAATAAAGGCTTTAGAAAGCGACCCTGTTCAAAGCTAAAGCATTCCCTGGTAATCTCCCATCTAAATTCTAATGAGGCCAGTACTGCTTAGCTCCAGAAAAGGATATCGTATTTATCCATAACCTTTTGTAATCCAATATATATTTATCAGTGCTATTACTTTGTCCTATCTGCACTTCATCAACTTTTTCAGATTTCTTTTATTCCTCTTATTCTTTCTACTCCCTCTGGAAAAACACAAAAAAAATTCTTATTTTTCCTTTCTGATACTTGCCTGTTACTGTCTTTACAATTAACTTAGTATGTGTAAGATAGTGTGCCTTCTATTAGCCTATTACTAATAGTAGACTCTTTAGATGGTTGTAATAATACTATCAGTCTAAGCCCAAATGACCAAGCTCAAATTATCATACTTCAGACATATTATGTAAAGATCAAATTCTCTGGAGAAAGCTCTGATGCTGGGAAAAGTGAAAGAAAAGAGAAGACAACCAGAAGCAATGTGGATGGACTCAGTTGCAATGGCAATGGAAGACCCGAGAGACCAGATTAGAGACAAGCCATCATTGTGAAGATCTATCTATGTAGTTGCTAAGTCAACTTAATGGAACATTATAATAATACATTATTCATTATCCATGGCATCACATCAAAATACAAATACAAGACAAAGTATCATACAGAGCAAAATATAATAAAAGCCAAAGCTAGATGAAAGTACAATTCAGATTGCTGTATCACCTCTACAATTTACCCCAATCAGATCCATATGTGCAACTTTCACTTTTACTTTTTATTCACATAAAAGGTGATATGGATTCTGACCAACCATAAAATATGCTGTTCTAATGTAAGGATCCCGATAGGCTATTCACAATCTCCCTTTATTATACAGTTGGCATTCATTTAGTGTGCTTTGTCCTCAATCTCTGGAGAATCTAAAATACATGCACATTAATGATCGGGAACTTGGTTAAACTTTCCATATTTAATCATTATATTTACAGTAACTGCTAAAATCTCATTCAGATGTCTACCCTCTTGAGACATTTGGACCTTTTTATATTTAGATGTTTTTCAGTTTGAAAGTGCATTTATAATAGCTCGTCCATTTCAGCATGTCAGTCTTACTGAGGATAGCTATATTTATTTGAGCTTCTAAGATTCTTTGTGCAGAAGTCTTTTCACTTGTTGTCCAGAGACAGTTGAGCAACAGACAAGGAGGCCACAACTCCTAAAATAACTTATACAATCCAAGAGATCTCTAATTGAAATTTAGTCTGTTCTATCAAATACAATTTTGGGTCTCCATCAGTTTCTACATAATTAATTCTGCACTAATAATTCCATTCCATAATTTGCTAAATACATAAATAAAAATATACTAGCCAAGTATTGAAATGCATGCTGAGTGCCTTAGGCATATGTACTTCAAGATCCTTCATCTGTCCTGGTAAGGCACTGATCTGTAAATTAAATAGCAAAAATGAAAATATGCATCTGTCTTAAACCTTTGAAAGTATTAATGTCATGGCTCCACTGACCCTCAGAATGCACCCTGAAGCAGGTATTTGTATAAAGCAGGGGTGTCAAACTGCCAGCCCATGGGCTGGATGCGTCATGGTGAAACCGCGCCCACCCCATTGCCGGCAATGGAAAAAAAGTCACAATACATCGCGACACATCACATGACATTGCGAGTTTGACATCCCTGGTATAAAGGGCTTTGATCAGTGCAAGTATTAAGAATACACGAATGAAGGTGAATAGAAATAAGAGTATAGATACTCAATTTCTTACTGACATATTTAGTAATTAGTTGATTCAGGAGAAAACAATTATCAATAATAGATTCAGGCTATCTAAATCCAGATTGCTTCTGCTAAAATGCATATTTCACTTATTCAGCTCTCAACTTTGCTGAAGAGAAATCTGACCTGTATTTTAGCTATTATATGTATTAGATTACCACACCTGTAATTACTAAGATTCTTTTTATTCCCTTTTTTATATATAAGAAATACAATTGCCATCTTCCCCTTAAATGGGATATAGCAAGTATTGTTTATATGTGTAAATAACTCCACCAAAAGAGGGAGAATATCAGTAAGAGTATCTTTTAAAAAGCTTAAATAGTAGAAAATCATCCATTACAAGAGGCTTTATTGTTCTTTGGACTTTTTATAATAGATTAAATCTTAGTTTCTAAAACTTGTTGCTGGTGGCGTACGCCTCCTATAGGTGGTAAATCACTGTTTAGTAACTGTTTCTCAACAGGTTCGGAGTAAACAAATTGTGATAATAATTTTCCCAACCCACAGATGAAATTATATAGCAAATGCAGATCTTCATTCTTTCAGAATTCCAGTTACAGACTGCCAAAATTTAGCCAAATTATGACTTCTTGCTAACAGATCAAGTCCTGATCAAATTGAAGTAATATAACTTTGTTATTTAATATGTTTCTTATATTCTAACAGATAGCCTGTTAGTGTTAAATATGCTCACCATCTGGAGTTATTTGTAGATAATTCAGGAAAATAATTCAGTTGTAAAAAAAATATCAGTAGACTGATCTTCCAAATACTTATGTGAGATTTATTACATTGCCCAACAGAATGGTGGGATTTTTTAAAAAATATAAATGCTTTTTTATTTATTGGGGATTTTATCATTGGATATTCTCTACACAATAATACACACCTCTCAGGCTATTCTTTGTTAATTGTCAAACAGTACATAATAAATATTTATTCCCAAGATAGGCTAATCTTGCTAATGGGGTACCTAGTACAATGGTTAGGATGCTTTTTCTCCCTTATGAGATGTGGATGAAGGTGCAATAAACAGAGGAATTGCCTGTCATTTAGGAATTATAGTGAGAGGTTGTTGAGTTGAAGTATCTCAGGAAACACCTTGGAAGATTTCATATGAGTTTAGTTTCCTTCAGAGAATTTATTGGACTGTTAGAGTATACATACCCCATGTACAATTTATGCATCCATGATTGACTGCAAATATTGTAAACTATCAATAAGATTTCATTGAGCTCCTTTCAAATGAAATAAAAACTGGAGTAACTACAGGTTATGCACTCCTCATTATTTAAGGAATTCAGCTGCTTTAATAATTACTATTATGCATCCTCAGACTTCCAGGTTTAGGTAGAAATTGCATTAAAAATCAGTTTCTGGTAGAAATGCTACAATTTCTACCACAGAGGATAAATTATTAATACACTGTTATGTTTTGCCCCCTTGGTAGAGTATTGCAGGAATATACATTAACAGCCTCATAACTATACAAACTGAATCTGCTGAGAATTCTAGCTGATTTTTTTTTTCTTTCCTTCTTTTGTTCTTTGCACGAGCACTATATAGATTGGTGACATTGTCAGGTTCTTTTTATTTCTATTATTACTGCTCTGGGTTCAATTATCTAAAAGCTGTCTACTTGGCAAATAACTACAGGGTTGTATTTTCCTGACATTTGAGAAGAAAGGTAGATTGTTCAAACCACAATCAGTTTGTCAGTTTGATGGCATATTACCAGAAATGCTTTTGAAACTGATAGGCTTGAAAATTTCATTTAATAAAAAGAAATGGTGCATGTGCCCCACTTCAGGAAGGAGGGAATCAGCAATACTAATTGCAATGCAATTTACTCCTATGCATATACTTATACCATGAAAGGAAGACTGGTCCAGAAAATAGAGGGATTTACCTCCAGTAAGCATCCTGAAAATTATGCTACGTATATGACCATCTGTGATTTAAGTGTTTACTACAGCTTTATGGATCTGAAGTTGAGCCCTTCAGACCTTAAAAATGCATATTAAAGAGTATCTTTCACATTGTAGCATAAGGCAATCATTGTGTTTTTAAATTATAAAACTCATGTCAAATACAAATGGATATCTTTTGAAGTATGCTTTCAGGTAAGACAAGTTTACTGATTGAATAACTGAACTGAATGATTCCAAGAAATTGAACACCTAGAGTTTTCTAATTTCATCTACACAACCAACTTTCAAGACTATCATAGGAAAGGTGTAGTTGCAAAGAAAGATGAAACACTGAAAAGAGAGAGTTTGGAATATATCCTATTAAATTATTGGTAAGATCATTTAAATGATGAACAATATGCTCACTCTGTAGCAAGTTGCACACATTGGGTTTAGTGGTTGATCCAATAAGTTACTAATGTGCTTTGAAAGTACTACTTATATCTGGCATAAAACTAGTAACACTTTAAACTTAACTTTTTTTTATTTTTCTTTTCAAACATACAAAATACACAATAAACAATACATTTTCCTTTTTCCTTAACAATACTATGTCCTATATCTCTTACATTTATTAACAATTATTTACATTACTTCTCTTACTTTTTTATTCCTCAATTCTAACCAACTATAATACATGTCCCATACCTCATAGAATTCCATATCTTCTTTGTCTTTCATTTCTAAAGTTAGTTTATTCATCTCTGCACAGTCTAAAATCTTTCCTATAATCTTTGCATTTACTGGTGTTTTCACTTTTCCACTGTTGCGCATATACAATACGTGTCATTGTTATAATATGTATAATGATGTATTGGAGTCGTTTTTCAATTTTTGGATTAATTATACCTAGTAAAAATATTTCAGGCTTGAGTTCAATTTGTTGTTTTGTTATTTCCAGTAGCCATCTTCTTATCTGCTCCCAGTAAATTTTTGCTTTGGGGCATTGCCACCACATATGATAGAATGTTCCCTCATTGTTTTTACATTTCCAACAATCTGGCTTCATATTTTTATAAATTTTAGCCAATCTCGCCGGTGCTGGATGCCATCTGTAAAACATTTTAATTTGGTTTTCTTTATACGCAGTTGATAATGTTAATTTGCAATTTACTAAACTTAACTCTTATGTGACTATGTTATATGGATTGTTTCACAAAGTAAATGTCCCCTTCAAAGCTTTGCACAATCCAGTTGTTCATTACAATTCCACTTCAAAAATTAACAAAACATTGAGAATGACATAAATTTGAAGTAGCTCATCAACCATTAGCATGTGGGTGCCAAACAGAATACAGAGATCACCTGCTGACAGCCACCATATAGCAAAATGTATTTCAATATAAATTGCACTAAATATGTATCTTTATTCATTCATTCATTCATTCATTCAATTTTAAATATCTATACATATCTACACAAGGCAATGTTAATTTTATTCCCTTTATGGATATTATATTTTCTATTTTGTGATGGTATTCCTTCTGTTCTTTGCATCATTTCTGCCATATTGCAGGATCCACAGTTTAGCATCTCATCCGTCACTTTGTCAGGCCTGCAGCATCTCCCATGTTGGCATTTCAAGTGTTCTGTTGGGTTTGATGCATAATGATGCAATGTTGAAATCTCAGCTGACTTGTCAGAGTCTGATGCCTACCCTCCTTTCTTATCCAGGCTTTGGACTGGTAATGGAGGAATTATTTTGTAATGGTATTAAGAATATTTTATTTCTAAATTGGTTTATATACTGTAGGATTTCACTTTCCATTTGGATATAACCTAAATATATAAATACAAGCCAAACTTCTATCATTTGGAAAAATGGTAGTTCGGTAGAAATGCACACATTTATTCAGACTCTGACATTTCCAGGTCAGATTGGGGGGGAAAAACTGATGCTATGAAATCTGAATCATCACTAATGCCCCAAGAACAATGCCCCAAGAACAAAGTGTCCCAACATAGAATAAAACAACTTCTTATGCATGATTACTATAAATGTTGGGTATAAAAACTGAACTTAAAAAAAATGATGCACTTATCCAGAGAATATTATTTCTTCTAGACACATTTCTAATCCATGATTAAGGTACCTTGAAACTCTTTTTAGCTCGAGCTCAAACCAGTATCTTTATAGAAATTAATGTCTCTAAACTTGATTAAGAACCTAATATTCATGCCAATGACATATTTGCTTTTGAACTTGTTTTCATCACTTGAAAGAAATTAAGTCAAAGGGCCTTGGAAGGAATACATTGCTAGCAATCATGAAACCACACATTCATATGAAATAATTTTAAGAAAATTAATTATTGTTTTATTTTTATAATTTGGACAGCAGCAGTGACTTCAGAATATGAAATCATACTTCTGCACATTCTGGAAGATTTCTAATTTCAAAACATCCATTTGTTATGAGTGAAGGATTATATGTTATCATGGCGAAATCCTCAACCTTTCTATCTCAGCTACACGGGCAATAATATTCTTAACTGCATTCTGCTAACAAGTACGTTTTCTCAGAAGCCATAACAAGAATTAAGTCAGGTTGCACACCTTTCTACAGCCCATAGCCAGACATTAATATTCTGACTACTGCTAGCTAATCAAATAAATGGCAATGGCAAACCACTTCTGAAAAACTTGCCAAGAAAATTGACGGGGCTTGTCCAGGCAATCTCCAAGAATTGGACAGGGATGAACAGAAGAAAAAAAAATCAAATATAAATATTGGTCTTGAAGAATGTTATCCCCGCCCATAATTCAATATTCAAGAGGGCAGGAGAATGATAAAAACATACAAATAAGTGTGAAATATGAACAGTGTATGCTGTCTAACAGGATATACCAGTCACACTGTTGTGCAAGGGCCTAAGTATCACAAACTAAAAAGCTCCTGACAGCTACAGGCATGCCTGAAAAAGACCTCACTTTAACTATCCTACCATACTCTTAACAAACCATGTTGTTGTAGGTAAATCAGGTATCAGAACATTAATACTTAAGGGTGGAGTTTGTGTCATGATATCACTATGACATCATTGGTTTCATTCTGATGCAATTATCATTGGCTGCAAATGTGCATGCTTTTCAATCACAAAAATATTTGACACCTATGATCCTATTATATATGAGTAGATTCATATTTCATACTAAGTTATGGTTTCTTTTTACTATGGCTTTTTAAAAATATAATTGGGTTTACTTTCTTTTTCTTTTTTTCCTTCTTTTTTTCTTCTTTTTCAAGCTTATATCCATCTCATATATGACTCTGGGTGACTTACAATTAAAACAAATCTAAAAACAAAACAGAAAAATAGTGCAACAATTTAAAAACAAAAGAAACCAATATGTAAGTGCAAAAAAAGAATAACAAAAACATAAAACTCACATCCAAGGTAATCCCATTCATCAAAACAATTAGTACAGTAACTGCACCAATTGTATCACATTCCTGGGTCCCAAAGCCTATTAGCAAAACCATATCTTCAGGGCCTTGCAAAAAGTCAGCAGAGTTAAGGTCAATCTAATCTCCAGGGGATGTGGCTCTCAATGTGGGTACCATAACAAAAAAGGTCCTCTTTCCGAGTCTCACCAGATGATACTCTATTTGATGGAACTGAAACATACCACTTGGGTTCCACCTGATAGAATGGGTAGATATAACTAGAGAGAGGTGGTCCCTCAAGTAACTAACTCCCATACCTTAATCAAGAGTTTAGTTTTAATAAAAAATAATAGTAATATTTTTAAAAAATATTTTATAATAATAATAATAATAATAATAATAATAATAATAAAGTTGGAAGGGACCTTGGAGGTCATCTAGTCCAACCCCCTGCTTAGGCAGGAAACCCTACACCATTTCAGACAAATGGTGTCCAGTCTCTTCTTAAAAACTTCCAGGGTTGGAGCATTCACAGCTTCTGGAGGCAGGTTTTTCCTCTGATTAATTGTTGTAATTGTCAGGAAATTTCTCCTTAGTTCTAGGTTGCTTCTCTCTTTGGTTAGTTTCCATCCATTGCTTCTTGTCTTGCCTTCAGGTGCTTTGGAGAATAGCGTGACTCCCTCTCCTTTGTGTATTATTATTATTAATAATAATAATAATAATAATAATAATAATAATAATAATAATAATAATAATAATAATAAACCTCGATTTACAAATTGCAAGAGCTAGTGTTAAATGAAAGTTCTGAGGCTGGGTCATCCAAAGAATACACAGGCAGGTTGCTTGGAGCAGAACCAAAGTTTATTCAAGAGCATAAGTAGAGGGATCAAAGGTTGCAACAGAGTTAGAGTTATCAAATGATTACCTTTATACCTTTTCTTTTGTTCCTCCCAGAAACAGAGCCCGCCCACTAGGAATTATTGGAAGCTATAATTAACTGGATGGCACCTTGCTGAGCTTGTGAGATTTTACCATATCAACTGGTTTCCTGATTACTTTACATTGCAGCTGGAGGAGAGAGTCACACAGAAGTATTAATAATGTAATATCTGATGTCCGAAAAGAAATGTTTACCTGGATGGGCTATCACCTTTGGCCAGTCTCCACCTCTTGGTCAAGTTTGTTATCTTTTGTTTAGTGCAATTTCTCACCTTTTGCCCAGGAAATAGCTGTGAGTTTCGGGATGCAAGGAAAAAGGGAAGATTGAATGGCAGTTTCTTTCCCACACTGTTACAGAATATGCTAAGCAAAAGCAAAGAACCTGACATTATGATTTAATGGGAATGTATGAACATAACACAATCTAGGTTCTGTCCAAAATATGGAAGTCTTGACAACATGATCTGCACCCCCAAAATGATACAATTTTTCTAGCATTTCTTCATCTCAATTACAATTCAATCTACATAGGATTAAGATGATTTACCATTCAAGCCACCTTGAAAAGGCATTCCATCTGTGCAATAGGAGTGCATAGATTCTATATATGTCAAAGGGAAGCCCAAATTATCAGATTCCCATTCATCATTTTGAATTAAAAGAGAATACACTGAAATTGCTGCCCATGCACCATTGGCATCCAGTACTTTGGAGATAGCTTGAAAAACACCAGTTGTTTGGGAGTTTTTATGCTTGCTTTCTGAAAACGAATCATCAACACAAATGCACACTGAAGAGGGGAGTAAGCCCTGCTCTAGTCTACATCAGTACCTCTGCTAACGTACTTTAGCTCTGTAGTTTAACGTCATTTCCAAATATTTTTCCTTAGTTATCAGCATGATAAATGAGACCGTTATAGAACATGAACTAGATACACTGATACACACACACAAACAAGATTTTTTTTTTTAAATCCACGTTTTAAATAACTTGCTCAAAAATAAACGGGAATCACCAGCAGGCACCCACCGAAAAGCCCAGACCTCTCAACAAAAGGAATAAAAGTTGCACCACATCATCCCGCTTCACTGGCATTTATCTCGACAGCAAAATTTCAAAAACATCTAAAGATAACGTCCGTCCGAACGTCTGAAACACCCTAAACCCGTTTCAGCTCATTTGGCTGCGCGAAAACCTTTCTCCGGAAGTGACGTCTCAATCAGAACTCCGCTCTATCTATTACTTCAACCACCGCGAACAAAAGGGATTTTCAAGCCCGTTCGGAGACCGATGTACACACCCTCCGCAACAACCACCGGTCTCGGCTTCTGATTGGCTAGGAAAAAACGTTTAAGGGACTGACTATTTCATCGTCCCCGCCCTTTCATTTGCCGATTGGCCAAGTGCCTGGGCTTCGCTCCACACCGGTTGGCGGGGGACGGCGTCAATCTCGAACTGCTTGAGAAGGCTGGATGGAGAGTGGGGCCGAGTGGGGACGTTGGCTTGGGCTGCGACGGAGGCGGCGGCGAGGGCGAGGACGACGGCTGAGAGCGTTTGGCCGAGCTCCTGGGTAGGTCGGCGTGAGATCGGACCTGGCGATCGGGCGGCTTTGGGCCTTTTTTGCGGGGAATGGCGCGCCGGGGCATCCTCGCGCGCGCGCGTGCGTGCGTGCGCGTGTCTTTGGGAACCGGCAAGGGGGAGGGAGAGGCGGGAGCCACCTGGAGGGAGGCCCGTTTGCGTGCGGGCCGTCTGCCGTGGGACGCGAGGGAGGGGACAGCCGACGTGCTTCAGACCGGAGAGGACCCCGCAGGCCATTGTCGCGGTGACCGCCGTCGCAGCTCTGAGAGTCGGCTGCGTTACGAGTGCATGCGATGGGGCTCCAGGCCCTGGGCGGGTAGAGAGAACGTCAGGAACTGGTCGGAGCAGATGACCGAGGGGGGGTTCAAAGGAAGCGTGTTGAGGTTCGCGGACGGCGGCAAGTGCTCCGCTCGTGTTTTTTTTCATGGAAGAAAAAAAGGGCTTACATGCGTACCTCTTGCTGTACAGAAACGGGGCTAGGAAACCTTACGCTAGAATAAACCATCCGAGCGTTTTAAGTACCCCGGGCGGTAGATCGATATCTGGCCGTATAAGCTGCGAAGTGGCCGTGAGAATGTAATATTTGGGGATATAAGGGCGGGGAGTAATTTCTCAGGCTTGGCTTGGCTGCTTTCACAATTCATTCTGGAAATTAGATAGGGAAATGCTGCTAAACCTGTTCACCCCTGGTACACGCATTGTTAAGACCTAAGGATGCTGTAGTCAGTGCAAAATACTTCG
>NW_015386314.1:27434-75758 GCF_001527695.2 Protobothrops mucrosquamatus
CTGGCCGTATAAGCTGCGAAGTGGCCGTGAGAATGTAATATTTGGGGATATAAGGGCGGGGAGTAATTTCTCAGGCTTGGCTTGGCTGCTTTCACAATTCATTCTGGAAATTAGATAGGGAAATGCTGCTAAACCTGTTCACCCCTGGTACACGCATTGTTAAGACCTAAGGATGCTGTAGTCAGTGCAAAATACTTCGAGAGGTATGGCGTGGCTGGGCAGTTTTTAAGATGCCTCTGGAAATGGAGAAGTATATTTAGTTATTAAGGGCAACAGTTAAGCAGTGAAGGATGGATAGATGCAACTGAAAAACATCAGAAGATGGGTTAGAGCAGGGGTAGGCAACCTTGGCTCTTTTATGACTCGTGGACTTCAACTCCCAGAATTCCTGAGCCAGCTGTGCTGGCTCAGGAATTCTGGGAGTTGAAGTCCACGAGTCATAAAAGAGCCAAGGTTGCTTACCCCTGGGTTAGAGTAAGAGAAAAGTAGTATTTATACAACTATTGATCAGTCTTGTTCTGGAAAATAGTCTGGGCCAAGGAAATAATGTCTTTGTTTATTTCATTTTTAACTATTTTATGAGAGGACTGCTTTGGATTTCTATGGTTCTTGGTCTGTATGATCAATGTCTGTTCAAGATTTGAGAAATGCCATGGTTATTTTTTTTTAATAGGTTCGTGGTATGCTGTTTTTAAGAGATAATAAAATCATCTAAACGTTTCATATATAATACTCATATACCATTATAGGGATATGTAAAAATTAGCTTGGTTAAAACTATTACATCAATGCTGAAAATTACCTTCCTGTTGTTACAGAATAGCAAATTTTCAGTCATATATTAAAGATAAACTATTTGCACTGATTAAACAATAGTGATTGTTTTTGTCAATTTGTTGTCATGAAGTCCAGTATCTTTGCCCATAGTGATACATAGTAGTAGTTGTTGAAAATGTGCTGAGTAGCCAGAGAAGCACAGAAAATAAAAACCAGGAAATGTTTTTTTCTGAATTCCTGTAAATCAAGATAGTACTGCAATAAAATGTAGTATATTGAATGTTTTTAATTTGAAATAATAAAAATAACTGCTAATAGGGAAGTAGCTATGTATTTTAAATATGTATTCCGTGTTCTGATGAAATGTTTGATATTAATGTTGATACAGTCTTTTACAGTATGTCTAAAATCAGTTCCACCCAATACTTTATTTAATCATGCATTTTGTAACTCATGGGGTGGTGGAGTAGATCCTCTCTAGTGTCTGGTTTTTAGCACTGACAGATTCTGAAATGATTATATGCCTGTGTCTATAGACATGTAGAGGGACTTCAAATAGACAGAATAATTTGTTTTATGTAAAACATAATCTTTAATTCAAGAATTTAGGGATACCTTAATAGAATAGTGTTATTTTTAGTATTAAGGTCATCACTAAATAATCCAGAATGTGTCATTTCTTCATGTTTTCTTTCAGCTTTCAATGTTGTTGTTTCCATGTGTCCTGTCTCACACTGACTATGAAGGGGATTTCCAAAAGGAGCAATTTAGTTTATGTCAAATGGAGATTTAGTTACAGATCTCAGATGTAATGTTAAAGAGTGTATTGATATGAAATAACTGTAAATTTTATTTCTATGTTTTTCCCAGCCTGTTAGAAACAGATTCAATTTCCATAATAAAGATAACTTTTTTCTATTACCAAAGGTATATTTGTAGGTGGAGAATAAGAATGTTCTTTGTCAGTATAGATAAAAAAGCAGATTCATATATAGTCCTAGAAAATATGTACAGTATGGGATACTAAAAGCCCTTGAAAGGCAAGCTTGATTCTCAAAAGGCTTCAAATCTAGAATTTTTAATATAAACTTAATATCAAGATTTGATTTGATTTGATTTGGGATAGCAAGTAAGAGGTGAAATTAATGTTTAGATTGCAAGGAATGATTGCTCTAGCATTATTACACTAACAATATACAAGTTTTTATTCAGTTGGTGTCCACTCATATTAAGTAGTAAATTAGGATAAGATTTTCCATAAAGATATTATGTTAGCCATCAGATGGGAAGAAACTTGCTTCTGTTTATTAATGCTTGAAAAAAATTGTATCTTATTACTGCCATGAAACACATGGAAGAAAGGTAAATCAGCAACAAATAGCACAGATTTCTAAGGAATGTGAATAATTAGGTATTTGGAGAGAGAATAAAACAGGAGTGCAGTAGATCAGGGATCCCCAAATCCCAGTCTATGGACCGGCACCAGGCATGCCAAAAACCGGGCTGTGCAAACAAGTAAAGCCCCATCTGTGGGATGCAGGCAGCAAGTGAAACCATGCCCCCTCCAGCTCACAGAAAAACCTCTCTACAGAACCGGTCCCTGGTGGCCAAAAGGTTGGAGGCCACTGCATAGGTCATTCCACCAAATCACTGCAGTTTCATTCTCTCAATTTATGTTATATTTTTTTGGCATATAGAAAACACTCATTTTATATGCATATATACATATACATACACACATGTGCGTGTGTGCGTGTGTGAATCATAGTTATAGTTATCTTTGTGTGTGTGTCTGTAATTTCATTAGTATCTGGATCACAGGCTTGTATTTAATAATGGGACCTATCAACATACTACTTCATGCTGTGTTATTGTTTAAATCATAACAATTTAGAATCCTTAAGTTCTTCAAATTCTTTTCCATCGTACTTAGTATAAGCAGACAAAAATAAAAATCTGATACTATGAACCAGGATGGATATGTCAGAAAATTTAAGCAGTTCATCATTTCAGCATCAACTTGTTATTTGTAGAAAGTTTAGGCACTTCTAAACTGTACCATTTAGCCTGTGTTCAGAGTATTCATGAATTAGTGTTTGGTTTCTTGGAGAACAGTCACTAATTCAAAGGCTGCATAGATGTGCAGTCTCTGTCTCCAATGGCTTTGTTGTTTGGTATCACTGCTGGCTATTTCCCAAAACAACTGAAAAATCACGGGGTGTGTGTGTGTGGAGAACAAATGGCGGAGAATGAATGATAGAAGAACAAAAAATTACCTGTCTGTGGCTAGAATGTTTATCAAACCTTACCTAATTTTATAGTTCTTAACTATAAACATAATCCATGAGAAATAGTGTATGTAATTATTGTCTCTGAAACTTTTGGGGAAATTTCAAGTAGTAAAACTATTAAAAGTGTGTGTAAAAGCGGAAATATGAAAAATGTGTCTATAAAACTTGGTGTGCATGCACACACACACACACACACACACACATACACACACACAAACATGTGTCTATTGGGGGCCTGGCCTTGGTCAAACTGTTGACAACTTTAGCCCAACTTCATTGTTTTTGAGATCACTAAGAAACTCACAATTCAATTCCCAGAGGAAGGTAATGGCAACTCACTTCCATATTGTATCCCAGAAGACAATATCATCATATCCATGAAGCCACCAGAAGTTTTGTGTTAACACTTAAATCTCCTAGTTGATAGATATTTTAATTTTTTGTCTTATGTGTATGTAATGCTTAACAAACAAATATTTAATATTATTTTTTTGAAGCATTTAATCGGATTTCCAAATATGTCCTGGGGTTGATATTTCATTTTTCTAATATCAATTAAGAACTGATTTTTTTTCTGCTTTTGATACACAATTTGTATGTTTGTACTTCTTGCATAGAAAAGATACTTTGTTTTGCTCTATATGTGTGTGTGGGGGGGAATAAAATGCACAGTATTGATACTGTGTGTTTGCATACCACAAGATGCAAATGCTATCATTCTGAAAAGAAATCACCCAGTATTTTGACATATGTGAATATTTACTCTTTCTAAGAGTTTTTCCCAGAATGAAACAATCTAAAAATGTATTAATTTGTTGGTTTAAATTACTTGGCAATTGATTGCTTAATGAAAAATAAGGTAGTTTCTTATTTTTAATTATCTGCTAGTAATTTTAAAAACTTTAGTAACAGTTTTTAAAAAGGTCATATCACGTTTTTAATAATTATAACTCTCTTGGAACATAGTTTCTAAAAACTAAAAGAAACCCCTTTTCTGCTGAAAAGTAAAAATTTAGTTGTTTTTTAAAAAAAAGTACAGTTTTTTTTTAAAAAGTAGTTTGTATTGCTATTTATTTTATAGAGAAATGATTTCATTATAGAATGTGTTTGAATTATAGTAACTTTAAAATGAGTATATAAAAGGGTTTCATAGAAAAGTTGAGTTTTCCAACTATACCTAGACAATCTTTGTTTATTAATATTTGAAATAATAATAATAATAACAATAACAATAATAATAATAATATAAAGTTGGAAGGGACCTTGGATGTCATCTAGTCCATCCCCCTGCTCAGGCAGGAAACCCTATACCATTTCAGACAAATGGCTGTCCGGTCTCTTCTTAAAAACTTCAGTGTTGGAGCATTCACCACTGATGACAGTTTAAATGTGCTGTTACAGTGGATTTTACATAGGCATAATAGTAAAAAGAATCATAATTGTGCTTCATTTGAAGAAGAATCTCTGCTAAGACCATCAATAATTCTTTTACTCTCCCTGCCTTTCAGAATTGGAAATTTGAGTTAATATTTTACTATAACTTCTGTATGGTAATCCATTTAATTCATTGGAACTCAATAAAATGATACTTTTAATATTCTTATATACTCAGTGCTTATGTTTAAAAGCACCACAACTAGAAAAGTATTACACCTCAAGCAAACACAACTGCCTTTTCATTTTTTTCAGGGTCTGTGTGGAACAATACAAATATTTGCAAAAAGGTGATGGTATCTGTGGAGCAGTTTAAATGCAATAAACTCTTTCTGAGATAATCTGCCCTAGCAAAGACTATTTTTCTAAAAGACAAAATAGCTTTTAGAAACCTTGAAGTGGAATAAGAATCAGTTTGTCTTGTCTACTTTATATTCCTTTAAAGATTTTAAATTATTTGTGTAAATGTAGATTGAGTCCAATGTGCATATGAATGCATGTGTTCTATCCAAACCAGCTACGTATACATTTCTTTATGAGCATATGAGAAAAGATGGGGTTCCCCCCCCCCAAGTAGCTATAATTGTAATGAAAAAGGAAAAGTACTTAGAAAAGGTTAAAATGTCATTGTTACAATTATGGGTATTGTGTTGCATTCTTTAAAAAGCTTGATATACAAACAGTATTTGGCTAAACTTCCAATTTTTTTTTTCAGGTATTCAAGATGAATCTTGAAAAACTCAACAAAGCTGAATTACTGACACTTTTTAGTATCCTTGAAGGTGAATTAGAAGCCAGAGATCTTGTCATAGAAGCTTTAAAGGTAACCCATAGATATTAGGAAAGATGCAATACAGCAGTTCTGCTATATAAATATTATGTAACAAATCCTGTAGTAAGAGTCTGTACCTTGGCATTTGATTGACAGCAAAAATAAATAATGTAATGAATGAGCATCTTGATGATTATGCAAAATAAGGACATCATACTTTAATCAAAAATATTCTCCATCATACTAAAATAGTAAGACTTGGAACTTCTTGTTCTCAATGCCATCAATGAGTTTCTGTTAAAGAGAAGATTTGATAAAAAAAAACCAACATGTTTCTCAACAGGCAGGAATAATAATATAGATTCCTGTTCTACTTCCATTTAAAAATGGTTTCTCTTTATCTTCTAACAGTATTTTTGTAATTCAGTTGATGAGTTTAGGGTTGAATATTGAAATATATGGATAGTCCTCATAATGATATAGCTTGGCTTTTGCTGGAGTCTATTGAAATTTTAATTACAGTATTTGCTTTAAACATGGATTAATATCCAAATTGTATGGATATCCATGTTTAATGGATATCCATACAATTTGTGTATTTTCTTTCTCTCCCCCTCTCTCTCCCTTCCTCCCCCCCCCTTATATTATTGTGATAAAGACTTTACAAATTGCTGATGACTGCATTTCGTCAGTGCTGTTTACTATCTATTTCAAGACTACTAGATCTTGGTTGAGCAAACAACTATCACTTGGTAGTAACTGAGACATACAACATCTATCTCTTAGCTGCCATTTAGTAATCAAGAATTTTGGGGCTCAGATCTAAAGCTGTGTTCTATTACATCATATCAGTTTCCTCATTTTTTTACATGTTTCCTTTTTTCAAAATAAATGTCTATGCGCTGAATTTCCTTTGCCTTGGAAAGAATGACAGTGAAATCATTAGAAGTGTTCTGTGATCATCTTTTTTGCGCAAAATTGTTTATGGTATATACTGCCTCCCCTTTTTCTGTAGTCTTATTTATCTAGTCAAAAATGTTAATTTGAAGTCCTTTATAATTTTATGCTTCTTCTTTGGATGTTTTCCTAATAACATTTTTGATGTTAAGATCAGCTTCAGTGTTCTAGTATAGGTGGTTCCTTGCTCAATAGTAGTAACTGTGAGAGGGATCTCAGAGTCCTAGTGGACAATCACTTAAATATGAGCCAGAAGTGTGCTGCAGCTGCCAAAAAAGCCAACACAGTGCTAGGCTGCATTAACGGAGGGATAGAATCAAGATCACGTGTAGTATTAATACCACTTTACAATGCCTTGGTAAGGCCACACTTGGAATACTGCATCCAGTTTTGGTCACCACAATGTAAAAAGATGTTGAGACTCTAGAAGGAGTACAGAGAAGAGCAACAAAGATGATTAGGGGACTGGAGGCTAAAATATATAAGGAACGGTTGCTGGAATTGGGTATGTCTAGTTTAATGAAGAGAAGGACGAGGGGGGACATGATAGCAGTGTTCCAATATCTCAGGGGTGGCCACAAAGAAGAGGGAGTCACGCTATTCTCCAAAGCACCTAAAGGCAGGACAAGAAACAACGGATGGAAACTAATCAAGGAGAGACGCAGCCTAGAACTAAGGAGAAACTTCCTGACAGTTAGAACAATTCATCAGTGGAACAACCTGCCTCCAGAAGCTGTGAATGCTCCAACACTGGAAGTTTTTCAGAAGAGACTGGACAGCCATTTGTCTGTAATGGTATAGGGTTTCCTGCCTGAACGGGGTTGGACTAGATGACTTCCAAGGTCCCTCCCAACTTTATTATTATTATTATTACTATTACTATTATTTTATGGCCTTTAACACACTTCTAGTGCTTTTATTGTGTTTGAGGACTGGTATTTATCACTACTATATCTGTCAAAAACTTCTTTTAAGATTTCAAGTTTGGGTTGTTTTTTAAAATCTCTGCACGTTTTGACTTAGAGAGGAACAACATCCTAGCCATTTTCCTCCCTAAGTTTCTATCCATAGGTATTGAGGAGATTATATGTTGTCATTTCTAATGTTTGTTGCCTGGCATTTTTAGCTATAATCCTCTGTCTTTTCAACTGGCTATTTTCCTGGGTTTTTTTTTCTTGTCCTATTCCCTTTTGGATGATTAACAGCATTTTCTGTCTCATTCCCTTTGAATGATTCATCCTAAAGTTAATATTCCCCAATGCATGCTGGCTTTTTCCTAGGGGCGTTTTAGCATGAGTTGGACGTATTAAGATATGTTGATCCTCTCAAAATGTTTCTGTATGTTATTCCTGGAACTGTGGGTAACCATTAGAAGTCTAAACAAAGCAAGAATTCTGAATCTTGTCCCCAGCTACAGAATTAAAGATAACTTCCACAATGCTTAAGGATATAATGTTTTCTTGTTGGCTTTTTACAATGAATATGTCTATTTATGGACAATTTCATTTGACAGTACAAAATAAATATTTGTGTATGATAATGATACAATTGTGGTAGAAATACATTTTGTCTGCCTATTAAGTCCTTCCGAAGGACCTGATATAGGCAGATATTGTTTAAAAGTATTAAAGATACCGTTGCAGGATGTAAGTTGTTCCAAATAAAAATGTCTTTATTGATAGTGATTTTGTCAATGCTGATGGTATTCAAGTGGTGATCCAAATGTTTTGGGATGGCACCCTATTGCTATTAATACTATCTTTGCTTTCTTTTGTTCCAGTTGCAGGTCTTTGTATTTTGTGATTTTCTCTAGTTCTTTATATTCTTAAAAGTATTTTGAATCCTCAGTGTCACCAATGGGGAATGAAGGATGACAGCTTGAAGCTGCTGAAAATTAAATGGACTGTAAACAGCAACTAATGTTAGAAGGATATAGCCTTATTCACCAATTGCTATTTGATTTTAACTCGGTAGTCTTTTTAAAGCAAAAGAAAAATACAGTAGAGAAAATTAAAATAATGCTGATGGTATGACTATAGGCATTGTAGGTTTGGTCTTATCATATCCAGCAATATTATCTGTTTTACCAGAACTCTCTTTTAACTGTGGAATCTTAGTGTGTGCACAGACAGAATACGGAAATGTGGTCATCTTCTTAACTTCAAAGAAAATGAAGAAAAAGACAAGATACTGCATGAATCTGGCTGTTTTTTGCTTTATTTGTTTTTGTTCGCTTCTGCTTAGCACTATGAAGATCAGCTAGTTATGAAATTAATTGTTGAATGCAATTAATTTTTGTATTTATAGTGTACAAATAGTAGTCTGGAGACTTTATTTTTTTCCTGTATTATCTACCAAATCTCTGAAGATTCTGTTTCAAGGGAAAACAGAAACTTTTATTGTAAATATTATGTAATATAGTATAAAGCTACAGAGTAGGTTTAATCATTGCTTTAATATAAGTTCAGATACTGTTTCAGTTATTAATAAGACTGAACTTCATAAACAGTTTAAATGCTACATAGTCAAAGCTCTTACATTACAGTCTTTAACAAGAAAAAATTGGAATTTAAATAACCGCCTTTATAAAAACTGTTTCAGTATTTAAGATGTAATAATAAAATAAGTATAAATAACTTTATTTTTGTAACAACAGGTCAAAACATAGTACCATAAGGTGTTACAGAAAAGTTGAGAAAAGGAAGAAAGAATCTCAAGATTTATGTAGAAATGGGTCTCAAATTAATATTTTGAGCAATATCAGGAGTAATAACACCTGTAATTATACAGAGTTGCACTTTTATGACAGGACTTCAGAAATGAAGAATTGCATTGATGTGGAGATTTGCATTGTTACTGCTTTGAAGGGCTTCTGATTTGATCTCCAAAAGATGCTTTAGAATCTGAGGAGCACAAATATAGTACCTGTTTCCAGCTTCTCAAAGCAATTTTGTCTTTTCCTGCACTCCCATGAGTGATGGGATTTTTGGAGATCAACTCCAAAGCACTTCATTGTTTTCCTGCTTTGCTAAGAATGTAACCAGATGTTCAGATTCAACTTTATTATTATTTTAATAGAACAAGGGAACACTCCCAGTATTGTATTTGATAAGCTTGACTAGAGTAGGAAACTAGCCAGTGGTGAAATGGAGTTAAAAGTGATGGTATGGAAGGGAGTGAGTCCAAGATTCTATGTCTTCCAAATATAATGGTGTTCATGTTAAAGTTTTTATATATTATGAAGTTCCATTATGCAAAATTGTAAGATGCTCTGCCAGTTCTTGCCTGTAATTTTGCTAGATCAGATTTTATTCAGTTGATTAAGAATGTATTCAGATACATTTTAGATATCTTTATTTTCCTTTAAAATATTAGTAATCCCCCCCCTTCAGAATAAAAATCATTTCTTTGGATCTGGATTATCTGTGGTCCAGTTATAAGTGCTTCAGCCTCTTGTTGTTTTTAAATTTAATCTAGCCAGTCAGTAAACACAGTTTTGTTTCCTCACTCCCCTCTTGTTATGTTCACAGATTGTATTTATTTTCAAACATCTGTCTCAAGGGAAAACTAGGAACTGAGGAAGTTCGAGATTATGCAGCAAGCTATTTAAAGGAGATTCTGTTTTAGAAGAGGAACCTTTCTACAAAACTGTTTGAGAAATGTAGAATATAATGCAATTTTGAAACCCACAGTAGCTTGTTTATATAATGTCAGATTGAAAAAATACACATAACAGTTGTAGAATTTTGTTTCATACTCAAGATTTTATTTTTCAACTGATGTAGATGTATTACATATTAAAAACATTCCTTTAAGTCTTTTTTTTAACCCATGGATTAGGCAGGGAAAAGGAGGAAATCTATTGTTTCTTTAAGACATAGAGTAGTTTGTTTTACCCGAATAAGCTAAACATCTCTTAATTTTGTATTTGCAGTAGCTTCAGTCTTTAGCCTCCATGTTCTGATTTGATGCTTACTATCGCTCTTCAAGTTGATTGCAGGTTTTGTCCAACTAATTTGATGTAAACTATCTAGGAGATCCTCTTACGATTCACCTATAACTCTAGATGTTTTTCAAACACACACAAAAGCACCAATCTTGATACAATTTGGAACCCATTTTGCTACCCTTCCATCAGCTGTATTGATGGAAAGATTTCATGGGACACCATATTTACAGAGACTTTGTCCTTGTGGATCCAGCTAGCTAGAAACTCTTGCTCATGTCTTCATACAGTGTCCTTTTTATGATGCCCCAAAGCATGTTCTGATCTCCCCAATCATTTCCCAATACAAGGGCTACACTGATCAATTTTATGTTTATTACGTTTTAAGGGATGGTAATCTGACACATATCAGATAGCCAAATATCTTCACCAAATTATACCAGCACAAATATTTTATGTTGTTTTATTATCCTATTGGGTTTTTTCTCCCTTTCTCAATTATGAATTATTGCATCAAACTGTTTCTTTTTTTATATAAAGGCTGGTTAAAATTATAATAAAGATATTTCGATACAAATTTGGGTTATGGAAACTCTGGGATTTCTAGTTCTTTTTTCCTGGACCGCAAAGGTTCTTTTTACTATTTATTTCCCTTTTTAAGAATTTTTGTCTTTTACAGTAAAAAAATAACCATTGGATTTTTTTTTGGGGGGGGAGCAATTGTACAGTTATATATTGAATCTCATCTACAGCAGTTCTATTCACATAGTTGATGTAATGTTAGCTGCATTTATTTATTTAAATTTATGTAGCTGCCCATATCTCTCTGAGTGGCTCTCAAAACAACAAAAAGAAACTCATAAATAAAATAAAAACAGTTAAAACAATTAGCCAGAAGCATAAAAATCATGGGAGAGTGCCAACCTATAGCTTTCTAGCAGTATGGCCATATTGCAGTCTCTCCACCTCGAAGGGTGTTTTCCAGGCCTGATGACATAGCCATGTTATTAGAGACTTCCTAAAGACCAGTAAGTTTGGGGCCAATCTAGCCTCAGGAGGAATAATGTTCCAAAGGTGCCACAGCAGAAAAAGCTAACCTTCTGGGTCCTGTCATATGGAACTACTTTGTAGATGGAACCCACAACATGTCCCTTTTGCCAGATCTGACAAAAACAGGTAAATTTATATCTGGAAGTTTACTCCAGAGCTAGTAATAGTTAAATTTTGATACACAAAGAGTTAATGATTTTGACCTAACTTAAACAGTGATATTTGATTCACATTACTCCTCTTTTCAAAATAACATGAAGACATTAGAAATAATGAGAAAAGCCCTTTTTTTTCCCAAAAGAAACCAGAATGTCCCATACATTTAAGTTTTACTGAGTAGTTATGATAGCAGTTTTACTGTTCTGACTCATAAAATGAAACAATTCAAAAAAGGAAAAAATAAAGGGAAGTTGCATGTTACTATTAAATTAATAGAACAGAATTGAATCAGCTTCTTGGTCAGGGAAAATGCAATTATAGAAAATAAAAAGGAAATAGGTTTTCCTTATTATGGATTAAATCAAGCGGATAGACAGAATAAAACTAACCTAAAACGCTAGCAGTTATCCAAAATATAATGTTACCAGAATTAGTTTCTCTCAGCTTTTGGCTTCTACATTTGCCTTTCAGCTTCTAGTCCAACGTGAAGTAGAGAGAATTTCATTTCCATTTTGGATCAATCACAATATCCTTTATCACACATATTTTTTTAAAAAAAATTGGTTAATTTATCATTGAATATTAAAATATCTGCTTTATACTATAAAACTAGATACTTTCTTTTTAAAAAATAATTTATTCAGTTTTCTATTCTGAGATGAAAATTTATCTCGGCATATTACATGAACTTCTGAGCTTATGAGATATTGGCAACAGCATGTCAGTGTTCAGGGTATTCTCTAGATTAGAGAGCTTACTTAGCACAGAATAAAGTGAGTGTGCTTGTAGAAAAACCTGATCTGGATCATGCTTTCGGCATCTTGATTAGAAGCTGCCCAAACTGATTTTGGAATTAATTTTATTTCATGATTTCAAAAATTGGACACTAGAAGGTGCAAGAAAGTGCAAAACATTCTCGCAATAAACATACTAAAGGAGACCTTTGAAGAATGAAATCAAAATAGTCATAATATCAATAATGTGAGTAATTATGTCTGCTTCAGTGGATAGACTGTGTCCAAAAGATGCTATTGAAGAAATGTCAGATGTAGAATAAATGTAGAGATGATTTCAACAATGAATTTAGAACTGACAAGCCAATAAAATGCTTTAGAAAAAAATGTTTCATTGGATTTACAAAAGAAATTAGCTGAGCTTTTAAAAGGGAAATACAAATAACAAATGAAGAGAGTGACCTGGATAATTTTTTCCTACTGGATTTCCAATGAGCCTTCTTAAAGCTTTGAAGTAGTCTGTGTGATGGGACAAAGAAGAAATTAAGAGAAATCAAATCCTATGACAATATTTGAATCAATTAAAGGTTAGGACTATTAGAAATAAAAGGAAGGAATACAAACTTGGTTTATTTAATCAAATAAGAGATATTGTAATTTTTAGCTATCTTTTGGATTTTCTGCTGACACTAGGACTGAAAAGTTTAGCAATCAGCATCTTGAATTTCACCCAGAAGCAAATCAGTGCAGCTTGCAAAAGAGAAGTAATAAGCTTATTAAGTCAAACCCATCGTTGCCTGTGCCACTGCATTCTGGACCTGCTGAAGCTTCTAGGTAGTTTTCAACAGCAGTCCCATTGCAGTAGTCAAGCTGGGAGTTCACCTGGGAGTCCCACAATGTTGGAAAGGGTTCAGCTGGCACATCAGATAAAGTTTTAGGCAAAAGCATTCCTGACCACAACTGCCACCTGCTCATTGATGTGTACACATTGGCATTGGCTTGTGTGGATTGGCAAATCAATGCATAATGTGAATTGATGTCTAGATCATCAGAAAAGTACTAGATTACAAGTACAGTTAATTTTGCTTTATTTTCTGCTTTCTATTCTCATCAGATTTTAAATACTCATAGCAGTAAGTACTAATTCTCTTCTGGATAAATCACTTGTATTATGCAGTATTTCAGAAACATAGGAAAGTAATGATTTCTCAGTCTTGTTGGATTTCCTTTCTTTTTAAACCAAGCCAATCTAGTGACAACCAATGAATCAACATTCATAGTTATTCCATTTTCAAATGCAAAAAGTAAGTTAAATACATCTAGTCTTTCTTCCCTTAATTACTGGTAAGAATTCTATATACGAATGTAGAAAGAGAATGGCTCTTCACAAAATCTAGTTTTGTGGCTAAATCGCAGAGATTGCTTCAAAGACATAAATGAAAGTGTTTATGCTCTTTTTGGTCTACTTTAGAAAAATATATTCTTTGTTTTATTATAAGAACATTGCCACCTTTGAATCACTTTCACAAAGAGTGATTCTGTAGTACCTCCCAACTCCTGCTTTTTTTAGCAAGTGATATAACTCCTGGAACAATGCATTACAGATTGTACCGAGGATGTTATTTCCTTCTATAATACAAATTGTTAGCTTGCTTTTCCTGTAGTTTTGACAGCTGTATGTTGTTTAAAAGGATCAGTCAAACTAGTGCTTAATAGAGCCACTGTTTAAAATTAAAGTTTTTATTGATGCTGAAAGGCCTACTGTATTTAATTTAGTATGACTTAAAGATGTGTTTGTATTCATAAAACTTCCCAGATGTGAACCACACATGCAAGTAGCAAATAGTTAATACAATTACATTACTAGTCTTGCAGGAGGCAAGATTGCAGGAGACAAGATTGCGCTATCAGAGGAACTCATTTTTCCCATTTCACATAGATTCTCTAACCAAGAAACCCCCAAACATTGGAATGCATGAATAGTTTTTTGTTGTTGTTTAAGGTAGCTGCTCTTGCTATCAAATAGGATGAAAGAACTTTTCTTTTGTCTCGTATCTCTTTCTCTAGGAATAATATGACAAAAATACTGTAGAAACTGTTTTGGTTTTTGTGAATGTCTGCCTTGAAATGATAAAAGACAAATATACATTCTTAGGAAAAGCAGGTATTACTTGTATGGAATGCTGATCACATGAGTGTTATGGAAAACCCCACCAACGCTGCTTTGTAATGTCAGCTTCCCAATACAAGTGTTTGTACAATCAGTGTGAATATTTGCAGGAGAGTAGCTGTAATAGCTAGTGAAAGCTAACGGGCCATGGCTCTTCTGGCAGACATTTTGAGTATGCAAATGTTGCATGGAAGACAGTGTCATTCAAGTAATGTCCATGTATAGAACTAAGTAGAATTTAACAAAGTGTGAATACTTCGCTTTAAATAACACTTGAATAATGTTCATAATTATCAGGATTCTAGATATTTGCCCTTTAGACTTCCTTTATAGAAACAAAGTAATGATAAAATTTCTGATGCTTTTCAGTCTGAGCTCTTCTCTGTAAGCTAGCTTAAGTATTATTCTCTAGTTATCTTAGTATGTGCAAGCTTAAGTTTCTCTTTATTATTGGTGTATTGCTTATCAGTTTTTCCAGTTCTTTTTAATTGATTGTAATTGTATTAAGCAAAAGGAAAAATATAATCATTTCCAAAATATATTTATTTGCCTAGATTCTGTATCTTATTTGTACCAAATACTGTTTATATACATATTCTTCCATGTTGTCTCCATGCTTAGGGACACATGAGACAGTGATATTTAATGCTAGATGCATTGTGTGAGCGTAGATATGATAACATAATGTTGGTTGTAACTGTGTTTATCAGTTACTAAAATATAACTGAGCATGATGTTTGATGGCATACAGAGGACTTAAGCAATGAACAAGGTTAGTGTGACCATAATTTTGAATTGCTTCTATTTCTTTAACTTTTTGTGCTGCTTACTCATAGTTTCTAGAGTAATTTATCAATATGCCATGCAATCAGTATTCCCTCTACACTTAGATATGAATCTCTATGAAGATTCTCAGACATCCATGTCATGGTTGTGCCAAAAGTGCTTGTTCCAAATGGCAACTGGACTTTCTAAGCTTCTGAGAAGTGAAACCTCTTCAAGAAAAATCAAGAATGTCCAGTTGCCATTTGAAAAAAAGTACCTTTGGGACTTAGATCTGAAGCTTCATGGATGTATATTAACTCTGAGGAACTTGCTTATTTCAGTATTAAAGCACCTGATGATCCTTTGAAAACCAGTTATGTCTGTTTCTTCCATTTTGAATTGGAAATGTACAAAAATGGGCTAAAATAAACAGCTCAACCCTCCTAATTTCCAAATCCTTCTGTTCAACCTGGAGGGCGGAGGGGGAGAGGAAAGTTCCTCATCTTTATCATGAATGTAAATACTGACAATCCGGATATCTTTCCATCCTCACCCGGTCTTAATACAGCTCTTGTCCTCTCAGAAAATATTATTTGGGATTCTAAAGTAAATGAAAAAATTTCCAGTCCTGATATAACTGAAACTGAAATGGATGGAGCTACATCACATATGGACAAAGCAGGATTTCAGGAGAGGGGTTTGGAGTTTTTGTGTTTTTTCATGTGATTTGTCTGTTTTAAATCTTATAGTACATTTTTTATGCTTTGTCCATTTCAGCAGAAAGTAGACTTAGGCTCTACATACTTACATGGCTGTTCTTTATGAATTAGTAGTTGTTACTTTATGTCATTTAGAATAAAGAGTATCTCAAATCAAGCTTCATTCCTGGTGAGAAAATGAACATATCTATGTTTACTTGACAACTTGACAACAGTACCCAAGTGGTACTATTCTTTCTAGTTGGGGATTTTTTCAGTCTAGCCTGCAGCCCTGAAATTTCCCAGTGATCTCCCAACTAAATCCTAAGCTGTTTTGATTTGATTTAATTTTTGGGATGCTTCCAGCTATTGTGATAAAAGTATTGTAAGCAGGCCTGATCAAGTCAGGTATATTGAAACATTATAACATCAACTGAGTGGAAACTACTACTATGTATCAACATTGTTCTTCAGCTACTAAGGAACAGGTTCTGACAAAATAAACATTAATATTCTGCTTTTATGAAAATAATCAGAGAACTTCTTTATAGGATTAATGTTCCTGCATGGTTCACAAAATTGAAGACATAGTACATCAGGAATATAAGTATCCAGATTGAGATTAAATTACTGAACAATAATGCATAACTGCTTTTTCATTTTAATATTTGTGTGGACTGAGATTGAACAAGCACCATTTCACTTTTTCAATTTCCTGGGGTATTTTTCCTCTACAAGTACAGAGGGTTTTTTTTCCCCAGTAGCCATTCATAAATTGCCTTATTCAGTACTGAGTAATTCTGAATGAGAATCAGTGTTCTCATCCTAGAATGGGAGTTCTCTGTAATTCAAAACATGTGATTCTACTGATAAATTGACTCTTGTTTAACTTGTATGTAGAGCCTTTGTAGGACTGCTGTGGTGAAAATTTCCAAAACAGATTCACAAAGCAAAAAATTTATAGGCAGTTTCAGTAGTACTTCACAATTACTGTTTAGCAAAAACTGTAGAATCAATATCGCTCTAATGCAAAAAGGAAAAGTATTTGCAACATGTACTATTCAATATACAGTACAATTTTTGAAGAATTCTTGGTCTTAGACAGTGCTAATCGCTTAGACAAAAGAAATAAATAATATCATCTGATACCTACGTTGAATTTGGAATGAAGGGAAGGAGGGGGATTTTATGCTGTCAGATATGTCTTGAAGTCCAGACATTTTCATTTTAACTGTGATTTCTATAATTTCACTGAGCTGTTAATGGATATCACTAGCAAGATTCAGTTTACCATACTTTCATGTTAGCCATATATTTATGTTCTCACACCATTTAAGGTAGAGTTATTGCATTGTATTAATATGTTATAATCAGAAGGTTCTGGGACAAAGAGGTGTTAGAGCAGTCTTCTCAAGTGTATGAATAGCAAACACTCAAGATGCCAAAATCATCACCAGTGTTGTAGCATTTACTGGACTGGGGTATATTATTTCGTACAATAACCAAATAACCAGAGGGTTTGGGGGGGGGGTTTATACCAATTCTTTATGGTTTAACGCACACATATACATGCACACTTTAAATATTCAAAAGTATTTGATAACTTATGGGAAGTAATTTAATTCACAGTGGTAAATTTTGCAACCACAGGATTATCTTCTCCTCTAGCAGTCCCTGTATTCCTTTAAAACTTACTTCGGTTTGCTAAACTATTATTAACTCTTTTTTTTTTTTTAGAAAATACCATTTTTTTAAAAAAAAAATGAGGTAAAATCCTTTATCTCAGAAGCTGTTTGTATTCTTCCAAAGTTCATTCATTTTCATCCTCATATATTGGTCAGGATTTAGATAGTTCTGTTGTTATTCATATATTATTTCAGTTAACTAGAAATGTATGTCCATTCCTGTGCAAAGGTTCTTCCTTCTTCCTGTTTTTCCTTACTTACAGTATATCATCCATCCAGTTAACTTAACTACTTCCTGATATTCCTAAGAGTGAATAAGCCCCAAGTAATAAGTCATGAGTAATTCACAAGTATTTGTGAATAACAGGGTGCAGAAGAGACTCTGCAAAGGAATTCCTGTACTATTCATCAAATTGCCCGATGCTTTGCTTGTCAGATACATATAATTTTTTTTCTCTTAAAAATACCATCTAGAATAGAAGCAACAAACCTAAGCCTGTACTTTCAGGTTCAAAAAGCTAGTAAATTACTGTGTCAAAAAGATGATTTGCTTTAATTTTATACTCAGAATAACTGATTCATTTCCTGAGTGAACTGATCTACTTCCTAGAAGTGTTCTTCAGTACTACAGTCATGAAAATACTTGTCCAGATTTGTATATTAAAGCAAATTCTAGGGTCATTTGATATCCGTCTTACTATATTGTATTTTTATTTGAACAAATGTGTGTACGTGTGTATATGTTCTCATAATGCACAGGTACGTACCCTTGTATTTGTATATTAGATATCTGTAAAGCAATCTGTAAAGCAATCTTCAAGATCTAAGGGATTGGTTTGGACAAAACTCAGCAGCACTTTTTCATGCGGCTGCTGATAAAATCAGGATCGCCAACATGATCGCCAACATCCGATATGGCACAAGAAGAAGAAAGCAATCTGGGAGACAATGGAAAATGGAAGCAGATTGAAAGATAGCAGATTAAACAATATGTTCCTCAATTCCCATAAACAGGCCTCTGGATTAGGAAGGTAGAGATGCTCCATTAGTTTTTCTGTTAGTTTCTTCTATCTTGATCTTGGAGTTGCTTGTTTAAAATATCACAGAGCTCTGTATTTTGAACTTGAACTTCCCTTTCCTGCATATGGTTTCCTGTTGGGAAAAGTCAGGACATCAAGTGAAAGCTGCCGTGATGATTCTGGAGATCATAGTGAAAGAAAAAATATTTTTCAGATTATGAGTATGCTTTGGAATTGGAAGTAAGATATTAATTCTACTATATACGATTTGTTCAGTTGCCATATGTCCCTAAATATATTGTAGTTTGCTGGAAATATATCATCAGTTCCAGGAATTTCGCAGCAAGTAAAATATATGGTGTTAAATCCTGGCTTCAGATCCCTTTTCCTATCTGGTTATATCTGATAGTTTGTAGTTCCGTTCAGAAAACTAGAAACACATGCATTATTTTATTTAGTTGACATAGTAGAAATGCATATAAGATCATAACATGATTGTAGAACTAGGTTTTGCTTTCTTTCCCTACACTTGCCCATATTTCTATTCTTTCCTTTTTTCTGCACCTTTCTTCAGTGCCTTCCATTACATGTTTAGGTTCTGCTTTTTTCTTAGTATTTCTCTGTTTAGTAATTTTTTTCATCTTTACTTCTTAGTCCCTTTTGCACTGTTCAGTCACTTTCTATACAAACATTAATGTTTTTTAAAGCTTTTGTTAAGTTAAGGCTGTTCCCAATTTCTCAAATATTCCATAGGCCTGTAAAAAAATATCTTTTCTGATACTCATGTATTTAGGCAGCAGGTGCATTGGCATTTGCTTATCTGTTTAGTCTTTCATATGTTCTATTTCAGTGAAATGACAAGATTTTAACTTCTATTTCTTTATTAGCTGCTAATAAATACTTCATAATTTCAGGCCCAACATAGAGATACCTTTATTGAAGAACGTTATGGAAAATACAACATTAGTGATCCATTGATGGCTCTTCAGAGAGATTTTGAAGCACTGAAGGAAGAAAATTATGGTGAAAAGCAACCTGTTTGTGCCAATCCTTTATCCATCCTGAAGGTAGTAATGAAACATTGCAAGAATATGCAGGAAAAAATGTTGTCTCAACTGGCTGCTGCAGAGAGTAGACACAGAAAGGTGGGTTTCTATCACCTTGAAAGATTGATGAAAGTAATAATTGTTCTTATTTAGGAATTCATAGAACACAGAACACCACAGTATTATATAGTTACCTATTTTTAATTTTAATTATTAAATATGCCATATTATATAATGTTTCAGATTGAAAGAATTGCTTTGGCTAATTAATGAGGGAGATGGACGGTTAAAAAATTAAATAGTTAAATAAATACTCTGATCGTTTTTGTAAATAACCTCAAATTTTAAGCATTTTTTAAAACAAAACAAAAACATTAAAACTGCAATGTACCAAACAGTAAATTTAAAATCTGTAATTTTAAATTTGTATAAAGGAATTACAGCCACCTGTATATTTTGCATCTATTCAGTTGCCCAGTATTTATATTTATGAATCTTTGGTATATTTTGTTCATAAGCTCAAAGTTATTTCTATGTCAAAGTCATACCTTTCTTTTATGCTACTATTATTGAAACTTAGTTATTGTGGTACAATTTATTGCATTGTTTTATATTTGTATTTTTCTAAAAATAGTATTTAAATTTAAGTTTCACTATGCTGTTATATAATTATAGGATACTGTTTCACTCCATTAGGTAAAATTTAAGTTTAAAGCAAAATACAGTCCTCTTTATTATAGTCTAATTAAAAGAAATTAACACTTAAAGAAATAGAATTAGATTTTCTTTAATACAGTATAGAGTGTAAAAGAGCTCTTTAGATAGGTCGTCACGCAAATAGTTGCTGAATTGTTATTTTGCTTTCAAATTACATCACAGAGCCAGTTTAATATAGTGGTTAAAGGCATCAGGCTAGAAACCAGGAGACTGTGAGTTCTAGTCTCACTTTGGGCACAAAACCAGCTGGATGACCTTAGGGCAGTCATTTTCTCTCAGCCCTAAGAAGGTGGCAGTGGCAAAGCACTTTGGGGAGGGGGGGCATGCCAAGGAAACTACAGGGACTTGCCCAGGCAGTCACCTAGAATCAGACACAATTGAAGGAAAGAAAAAAAAGTGCTCTAACATGACACAGATTCCTATTTGTTATGCAACTCTGGCTAACTTATTTTCTATTGTTTTTTGAAACTTTAAATACATTTCTATAAAGAAACATCTAATATCAAATACCATTTACACAATAAATATTCAAAATTGCCTACAGTTATATCCTTCACAATTTATCCCAAAATTTTTAAGACACTGTAGATCTCAAAAATCATATAAGAAAAAGATAAGGTTTTTAAGGTTTTTTTTTTAATTATACAGCAAATTATACAGATAGTCTTTGACTTATTACTGGTCCCTTTATTGACCAGTAAAACTTGTGATACACCCTATTTTGAAGTTACGACAGCCATACACACATACGCAAAAATAGACTCATGGTCACATTCTGGGCGCTTGGTAACCAGCTCACCCTTACAGACATTTGCAGCATTCTCCAGTGTTGCATGGTTTTCAATGTTTTTTGCCAGTTTCCAACATTCACTTCTAATTTCCAGCAAAGACTGTCCATTGGGTGAAATGGATTCATTTAATGACTGTGGTGTTCACTTAATAACTGATGCAAAAATGTCATAAAATAAACCCACTCACAATGACCAGAATAATTGGCAAGTGTAATTCTGGGCTCAATTACGGTTGCAAGTAAAGATTAGTTGTATAGGTCTTCCGATCTTGCGCAGTAGCGCAGCAGCCAAGGGATTTCGGGGCTCCATGCCCTTTGGCTGAATTTTTTCCTGTTAGGAAAAAACCCTAAATGGGCCAGAAGCCGCAAAGAAGGAAGGAAGTCCCGCAGACCACAGAGAGACGGCAGTCGACCTGATCGGTCCAGGAGAAGCCTTCCAGAAACCAACAGGAGAAAGGCTAGCCTAACTTCAGAGTCTAGCCCAAGCTACAAGCAACCAAAGTCAAAAAGCACTATTTTAAGCTGATTGTAAACAGTGCATTTGAATCTGGGTAAGATCATCGATTTTCTCTATCCTACTTATTAACTTTCTTGGAAAAAAAAATTTCCAAGAAGCAAAAAAACCTCCGAACGTGAAGGAGGGGGATTTTTGCCCTACCCTTTTACTAATGGAAGCGGCAAATTAAACCTTTTATGGAGGACCAAAACATACAGAAATGAAATGAAATTAATTTGGATAAGTTTGGAATTTTTGAATGGTTAAGATTCTCATTTTAAAGGCAATTTTCTATTTTGATAATTTTAAAAATAAACTGGTGCTGACATCTAGAGGTGGATAAAGACTATGACAGCTATGGCTTTTATACAGGACTTGGCAAAATCTGGAAAAAAATAATCTGTGCTTGTGACCTTTAAAGCTATAACAATAGAGAACAGCTGTGACAAAAAAAAGAAAATAATTTGGGTTGCAGACAAAAAGAGGATTATAAACTTCAGGAAACCTTTTTGAACCTTTTTGGTTTATAAATATCTAGTAACTGTGACTCTAAAGCTATTTGCAGAGAAAAGAAAACCTCGATTCTTGACCACTATGGAAAATCAGAGACTTGCGGAAATATCAAGAAAAAATAAATACCTTTCAAGAGGAGACATATGAGATGCTGCAACTAATTCAAACAACAATGACTTCAAACCATAAAGAAATCCAAAATAATTTTGAAAACATAAACTAATTCATCTCCAATTTAACTTTACAACAACAAAAAATCCCAGGAAATAACAATAGAGAAGGAGCAGGTAAAACAGATAACTGAACACAAATTTGAGGATAGAGACTCAAAGATGGAACTTAACACAAGAAGTATGATTTAACCCAAGTGGAAAAAAAATTTACAAGAAATATTGGTTTTGGAAAAGGCAACTTATACTTTAAGACCACAAGACTAATTTGAGGATAAGAAAAAAGACTGGTCAAAATGGATTGCAGAGATGTCGAAAACACCACTAGAACTTGAGAGACAAAAAATGATAAGAGATACAGAGAGAAAAAGAAAGAAAAAATTTTTCAACAAACATGAAAGAGCAAATGCCTCTTACAAAGATATTGTACTTGACTTATTTTTTATATCTACAGTGACACCTACAAGAATATGGAAAGACTCTTTGATTCAGCAGAATATTAAAGATATTGGGCAAAGGAAGAAGGCCAAAGTGAAAATTAAGAAAATAGATGATGGGACTTATCAGAGAGAATATTTAAAAAAGAAACACCTGTTTGAATATGGTTAAAGTAATAGAAAGATTTTGAATATGAATTTTACTTTAAGAGGGAGGAGTACCTCAAACAACATAGTACTCTCTCTTTCTTCTCTTTTCTTATCTTATTTCTTGATTTGAGTAATATAAAAGAGTTAGAATGGCTTATATATAAGGACATATTTTAGATATTTAAATGTGATTGATTTTTAGCAAATTACAATAGATTGAAAAAAATGTTTTGAATAAGAGTTAAAAGACCAGATGACTAGATTTATTAAATGGAATATTTAAAGATTAAATATATTCTTAATTATGGTAAAAAAGAATGGAAACATTTTAGAAATAAATATGTGTTAGCTTAGGGGAAACCTGGACTTTAAGTAGTATACTATCTTTTTATCCCTCTTTACTCTTATTCTTTTTTTCTCTTTTTTTAGTCTTACTTATTCCTTAAGTAAGGTAAAAGTTATGGGATGGTTTACATGAGAAAAAATAGAATCAAATATCTAAATGTAATTAACTTTGAGAAAATCTTAACCAGTAAGAATGTCTTGAATATTGTGGGAAAAACAAATGTAAATATGAACTGTAAACGGGATTTATGACTAGAATGACTAGATAGAAAAGAAATATTATATTGATGTGATTATTATTTGCAGAAATATTAGAAAAAATGATATATTCAATTGTTATCTATCAAAACAATAAGAATTGTATTAACTTAAGGTTGGTAAAAGAGAACATTATGGGAAGAAGAGGAAATCAAGTACAGCTATTATGTGGATTATAGATCATAGAAACCAATTGTTAGCGAATGTTTTTTAAATGTAGACCCAGACAACACACTCTTTACTGAATATTAAAGCGACCATGTTAAAAAATTAATAAAATATATTATAAAAAAACAAAGATTAGCTGTATAATTTAATAATGAGGATAAGTTTGAAGAATATTAAAAGGGGTGCTGGGGGTGATAGATGTCTGTTTTACCATTGCCCTGGATCCTTTCAAAAAGATCTCTTCATTAGCAAAAGTTAAGGAGTATTTGTGTCTGACACGTTTGCTTTAAATTTGGCTTTGGGCAGATAGGTATCTTTCTTTACATTTGGATACAGTAGTAATTATTTCTCTAAATGGGATTGATAATGTTCCTTTTGGTTTGAAAGGTAATCTTGGATCTTGAAGAAGAAAGGCAGCGACACGCCCAAGATACTGCTGAAGGCGATGATGTCACTTATATGCTGGAAAAAGAACGAGAACGGCTGACACAACAGGTATGTCTTCTTCCTAAGTAGCAGTCAGAGGGAAATGATTAATTAATGTTTAACACAAGAGAACATGCCTTCTTTGGGTGGGGGAGCTTATGTTGGTCTCTTAAATTCTGAGTTTTTACTTTCTCCCTCAAGCAGAAAATTAGACTTCTAAGAGAGGGATATTGTTCAGAGCTACACATTTTGTTTAGTAGGAATAGAATTCAGTCTTTTAAGATATAAGTGAGCTGGGTTAACGAAAGAAACATCAGATCCTTGAGACCAAAACCAAAACGTAACAGTGTTTCAAAATCTAGCAAATATACTTTGTGACCTGCAGTGTACATGTTAAACAGTAAGAAAATATCTCTCTTGTGTAGATATTATAAGCAGCTGGGATTATATATGTCATTCCATGTTGTATTTACTTTATAATTTATTGTTCTATTTACTCTATAACCTTTTACTTATTTGGATTCAAATACAAGCTATTAAAAACTTCAATTTTTTTCTCTGAAAAATCTTTATATCCATTGTCTCATTGATTTATTTATTCTTATTTATTTATTTTAGTTTGATTGGATGTTAAAGCTTTAACATTTTAAAAAAATATACTTTTGTTTTAGTTGGAATTTGAAAAATCTCAGGTGAAGAAGTTTGAGAGAGAACAAAAAAAGTTGGCTAGCCAGCTGGAGGAAGAGCGTGCACACCACAAGCAACTTTCTTCTATGCTTGTGTTGGAATGTAAGAAAGCCACAACTAAAGCTACAGAGGAAGGGCAAAAGCTTGGAGACTTAAATACAAAGTTGGAAAAGGAAAGAAGCAAAGTAAACCAGCTGGAGGAGGAGCTAGCAGCCAAGAAGAAAAGAGGCTTGCAAATGGAAGCACAAGTTGAAAAACAGTTATCTGAGTTTGACATTGAACGAGAGCAGTTGAAAGCCAAACTTAACCGGGAAGAAAACCGTACCAAAGTCCTAAAAGAAGAAATAGAGGATCTAGAAAAAAAATTAAAACAACTAGAAGCTTCTTTGAAAACTGGCAGCAACAAAGCTGAGAGCACATACCCACATGTCTCAATGGTGTCCACAGCAACTATTACAGAAATCTCCTTAGGTAGGTCAGTGGCTTCTCAGACTAGTAATCATTTGACAAAAAACATGAACCAGGAGTCTTCAGTCAAATTGGCACACATGTTACCACTGGCCACAGCTCTCCATCCCTATGCCAAGGCAAATGGACATTGTGATGCTGATACACTAACAGGTGTTGAGGCAACTCAACCTGCAGTAGAGAATCTACACAAGGATAAGTCTGTTGGGCCAGCTGCTGAGAATACTGCAGAAAGTAGCACCTCCCCAGTAAGAACAGAGTCTCTTTCCGCTTCACTTCCACCACTCCCTTCCAATGGAATTTCCTTATCTCCCAGCAATACTGCTTCTTCTTCTCTGACATCTTCACCATGTTCCTCCCCAGTCATGACTAAGCGTCTACTTGGAGCATCAACCAGCAACCCTAGCTACCAATCTTCCTACCAAGTGGGAATCAATCAGCGCTTCCATGCTGCTCGTCACAAATTCCAATCTCAGGCTGATCAAGAACATCAATCAAGTGGTCTCCAAAGTCCTCCATCCAGAGATTTGTCACCAACTTTTGCCGATAATTCTGCAGCAAAACAGCTTGCCCGCAATACAGTCACTCAGGTTCTCTCCAGATTCACCAGTCAGCAGGGGCCTATCAAACCAGTGTCCCCTAACAGTTCACCTTTTGGCACAGACTACCGAAATCTCGCCAATGCTATGAGCCCCAAAAGTGAAACTAGCCCAGGTAAGGTCTCTAGCCCTTTAAGTCCCCTTTCACCTGGAATTAAATCACCCACTATACCCAGAGCAGAAAGAGGAAATCCTCCACCAATTCCTCCAAAGAAACCTGGTCTGGCTCCTTCTCCAGCAACTATCACGCCACCAGTGAAAACTTCAAATCAGGCATCCCTGGGTTCTCCTATGGACATGGCAACTAGTTGTTCAAGCAACACTGTTGTAGCCAATGGGAAAGATATTGAGATTTTATTGCCAACCAATAGCTAGTCTTAAAAAGAGTAACATTCCAAGTATTTGCAATTCGTAGAGCAGAAACTCAGTCTTATTCACTCCATGTTATTTATTTAAGTACTAACAGAATCTTCTTGTATAACACATTTGTTTCTTTGTTTTATACAGTGTAGAAAATAATACAACTTATACAATTTTTTGAACATTCAGAGCCTCAAGGCATTTCATGGCAGCAGGGAAATCAAACAAAAAGAGAAGCAGTTGTTCTGTTCTGAGAGCTGACCTATGGACTACGACAACAGAATACTCATTTTTAAATTATGCAGAAAAACACTCCATGCAAATTTCTGTTCCTTTTCTAAGAAGTGCCTGAGCTAAAGCCTGCAGATATGAATGTGATTCTCTATAATCCAGTAGGCATTATCCAACTGTAGAAAATAACAGTTTCTGAATCATGAATGTTTGAAATCAATATGGTTCTTAATCCTTTCCAATATATTTATTAGTAATGTGCTATGAATAGGAAATGTCCAAAGGTGAACATTAGACTGGTTTTCTCTGTTACGAACAAAAAAATTAACGTAACTGTTATCAGGTACACTTCGGCCCTGTTGCTAAATTTTAAGCAACCTATGTTTTTCCTTTGATACAAACTTTGAAGAGTTGTTAGCTTTAAGCAACCAAGTTACCAGTCTTTATAAAATATAGTCCATTCCTTACAAGTTTCTCTCCATAGAGCAAAATAAGTAAAATTTTAATAAGCAATTTTAATAAGCATTCTACTGTTGTGTGTAGAACTTCTGACAGTAAGGCCTTTGCTGTTTCTTGAGGAAAAAAATTAAATACTACTTGAAATCAGAAATGACTAATCAGGATTTTCAGATGTTGATATATATATAAAAGATAGGATCAGTACTACAAGATCCAAAGCAATAAGTATAGAATTGCTTAATATGTAATAATGCTGTAACTCAAGCAGGCATAGGTCTCTCTAGATAAGTTTTATTGTCTTAGAGAAGAGAACTGCCCATTTGGCAGCAATATGGAAACCAAATTCTTAAGTTTTCAAAGATGCAGTTTATATAGAGAGATGTATACATACCTAGACAGAACATTTTTAATCTTAACAGTGATCACATTGACATTATTTATACCTCAGATCACTTGTACAATTACTTTTAAGTCTTTATGTATTTGTGAAAATCCATTTTCTTAAGAAAAATAATAAGCTGGGACCCATACAAGGCTGAATAAGCAGTTTTCTTTGTAATAATTTTTCCAATAATGCAAACTTTAGGGCAAAGGTTTATGCCTTGATCATGTCAGTGGGGCCAATATACTTATATAGCTGTTCATGTTTGAAATTGTTTCTGGAATATCTCATATTACTGGTATAATCAAGATCAAGGTTAATGATAAACTGGGTGTCTTTAATTTGACCTTAAGGGAAAATATGTGAATGCCTCACCAAACTCAGTGTGCACTAATAATAAGAATCACAACATGATTTTTTGAAACTATTGCTGCTTTGACATTCAGTGATCAGGTTTGGGAAACCCTTGAATTGTGGGTGGCATTGTTGTGAAATTTAGGAGCAAATATCTGGGTTTAGATGATGCCCATTTTTTTCAGTGCTTTTAAAGTAAATAAGGGCTGGAATTGTGCATACTTCTTTGCCTGTTATTGTCACATACATTTTGCCTTTTAAAAACAAAAATAAGCCAAAAAAAATCTTGTCTCATTTCAGCAATTATAAGTGCCACATATCCAGTTGCCATGTCAAAATTGCCCATTCCTGCATTAGACCAAAGTTCTTCATTACAATTTAAAAAAAACAAAAAACCCATTACTTCAGGATGCCACAATATATGGTCTAGACCAGGGGTAGGCAACCTCGGCTCTTTTATGACTCATGGACTTCAACTCCCAGAATTCCTGAGCCAGCTACCCCTGGTCTAGACATTGTTCTCCCCTCCCTTTTTTTCTTTTTTCTTTTGGTATGGAGTTACTAGATTATTGTATTTTAACAAAGTGTCAAATATTTCTGAGGTTGCATTATATTTCACAGTATATTGATACAGGAAATCATACAAACCTAATGCTATTCTTCACATATTATGGTCTATATTAAATTTTTCCTAAGTGTTTGGCTATAGATGCATAGAAACAATCCTGATAAGCACATAAACAATTTAGTTTTATAGTGTAACCATTATTGGAAAGGCTATATAACTGAATTCAAGTAAACATTTTGATGGTATTGTGTCTTACCTTAAAAGAGGTTATTGTAGCAGCCCTTAAAATATTTCTATATGTTTACTAACTTGTATCCTTTCTTTATAACATGACACTATAGAGTTTTATACACAGTAATGAATTTCATTAGGAGATGCACTGAGTACTATAATCTACAAAAATATTGGGGACAATGTAGAAGGAAATGTATTTTGTTGCTAGTAGTCAATATCCTGAGATTAAGCACAACTATGAAAATGATTCCAGCTAATCCCCTAAGATTTTAGGGTTAGTATTTCAGTTTTCTGTATGATTAAAACATGGAATTAAAATGTTTAATATTCTTTTGATTGTGTATTGAGAAGTGTCATGGACTAGATTATAATGAAGTTCAAACTGTATAACCTAGTATTAATTGTTCATTAACATCTGTATATTTGTAAAGTCAAATGTATGAAACAGAAGTCTTTTTATCATTTTTATAGATGGCAGCATTAAACATGTTAAATGTTCGTACTATCAATAAAGGGTTTTATTTTTATGTGGAGTGTTATGTGCTATATAGTGTAAAAGTCAAGTAGACTATGTTCATTGATAGTAAATATTTCACTGCCAGTAGCCTAAAATGCCTAAAATTAGTAATTCAGGAAAATACATAAATGCATCCATTACTTGGCATTATAAAGTCAATGATTTTAAAAGCAAAATAGAGCTACAGAATTAGTGGTGCTAATGATACTCAGTGATACAGAGCATGATCATCATTTAAAAAAATATTTTAAAGGCTTTATCAATGGTCAGCTATCCTAGGGCTGAATAGCCTAGATGCATATTGGTCTTTGTTACAGAGCATAACATTTTAACTGTTACTATGATACTTATCTTAACACTATTGGATTGAGATCACAATCATTCACTTTCTCCATTTTCTGATTAAAATAAGCTTTTCTCCTACAATATAAGTAGTTTCCTTCTATGCTGGTTATTTTTCTTGGATGGGAAATACATATTCATTATTAGGGATGTGTTTTGTAGGTGTGTCTTTAGTTAGTACAATTTATCTTCAATATGGATGTGTCGAGGAGAGCAACAAATGAAACCAAACATGGCATTCAACTTCATTAAGATAAGATAACCTTTATTGTCATTTCTTTACTGTGGGCACAACAGCACACATCAAAAATGAAATTTAGTTATCCACTCTCAAAGTGAAACACATACATGACACACACCTAAACATACTATAGATATTACATAGATATACCAGATAATAAGGTATATTTAATATAAATGAGGAACATTTAGCCATTTTTGTGCATCATGATTCTGTAATTCACCTGGTTTATTTGTTTTCCCCCCCTTTGTTGGCATGGCAATAGAGTTGTTTTATGCAAAGCCCTCACCCTAGTCTGGAATGCTGCAAAATGTACTTTACAACATCAAAAGCCTATTAAAATTCCACCCACTACTTTCTACATCTTGTGCTCAAGTCAGAAAAGATAATCTCAATGGCACCTATCAGCTCAGTGTACTTTTTTAGGACTCTGATTCATGATAGCCCAGAAAATAGTTCTGTAATCTGTTTTGCATCTCCGGAAATAGAAGCAGAGAGATAGTTGTATCAAAAAGCTCCATCAAATGCACTGTATTTTGTTTGAGTTCTTATCTATCACCTTCCCTTCCAAGAATGTAGAAAATAACTAGTGCCATCTTGTGTTGGAAGTTACACTCTGCCTTTATTTATTTATTTTTTTTAAAAAAAGTATAAAAAAAGATCTTGCATTGAAGCTATGTTATTTGAACTTCCTTTTTCATAATACCATCCATAGAGTTATAGTTGGGTTTTGCTTTTTTATTAGTAGAATTTCTACTTGGGCTCAACTTTTTCTTCTCCATTGAAAAGCCATTAATGTGGAAGGCACTGCACAATTGCTGCAATTAATGATTCTGCTCAGCAAGACATAATCAAGGTGGAAATCAGTTATATAGACAGTAAAGTCAATAGTCATATCAAGAATAATATAGGATTTTCAAAATGTATACATGCACATGGACTTGCTTCAATTCTCAATAGTTGGAGGGTGGGCAACAGTATATCAAACATGCTTTAAAATAAAAGGTACCTCTCCTTGATATTATGATAATAATACAGAATTTGGACTGATTTAAAAGTCTTATGAAGGGGCAAGCTATAGGTTTAGTTATTTTCCTATAAGTCGCTTTTTTTGTAATAGTTAATATTTTCCCTTCCCATTCTTGACAACAATGATTAAACCCAAGCCTTGTGCTGTCTTTTTCCTGTGGTTCCTTTTAGGTTAGAGGAAGAAAAAGAGATGCAATGTATTACAATGAGTGGATAATCTTTTAAGCATAAAGGACAATGCTGGCTGGGAAGTTGCATATAGGGTCATAAACACAAAACCTTGTTTGCTTCCTCTAACAATGTCAACACACCTGAGAAGGATGAAAAGGGAAGACTGAAGTCCATCCCTACTTGCACCCAGGCTTGAGCCCTCATGCCTTAAATATTTACATCTGCTACCTATTTTTCTAAAAATGCCATGGATTGTAGTGTCTTTTCCAAAACTGGGATAGTAGTGTAAATGTCATAAAATGCATTTTTTAAAATAAGGGAGTGATTCAGATACAACAGCCTAATTCATTATTGCTTTCAAGATCATTGTATCAGGGAGTCTGCCGTTGATAATTACTTTTTTAATCACAGATAACTACAGATTCATGGCCAATTGAGGAAGGATGTTACCAACTATAGCTTTGTCAATGAAGATTGTCAATCATTCAAGGTGTACTCTGGTTTTTTGCAAGTAATAAAACTAGTTTGGAGTGTAAGTTGTGGTACCAGAATGGAAACCATGAGTTTTAATCCCATCTTAAGCATGAAACCGGCTGGGTGATCTTGAACCAAGGGCACACCATTTCCAAAAACATTGCAAAGAAAACTTTAAGGACCAATCCAGGTATTCACCAGGATTCAAGAGTGACTTGAAGTTTAGTCTTCATCAAAAATAAGCAATCTTTTAATGGAATGCATGCAGCCTCTGTAAGTCAAGGTTAATTTTTGCAGCTGGGAAACATGCTTTTCTGCCATTTTTAGAATGTGCTTTAATAGGTATTTTTCTGTTATTTTAATCCCTTTCTAGGCTAAACAAACTGGGGAACTCAAATCTAAGAAACCCCTTACCAATAAAACAAAATATGCTGTGAGAATTCTGACCCTGTTCACTGATTATACCATCATGTCACAGTCTTTCCATCAGACCCATTTCCTACATTTCTTGTTATAAAAGTGCAGAAAGGTTGCCTACTTCTGATACACTAGAACAGGCATGTCAAACTGCCGGCCCACGGGCCAGATGCATCACACTGAAACCGCACCCACCCCATTGCCAGCAATGGGGGAAAAGTCACAATACGTCACGACATCATGTGACGTTGCGAGTTTGACATGCCTGCACTAGAATGTTTGGTTCAGAGTGGAGACCCAGTTAAGAAATTAGAATGAGGGCAGGAATGAACAGAAAATGCTGGACAGCAGACCTTAGAAAGATAACAAGGGAAAAGGGTAGAGCTATGTACCTTGTGGCTTTGAGGCAGATATCTTACTTGAGTTGATTAGGAACTTGACTAATCAAATTTTGTACTTCATATTACACTATAAACCAGAATCAGTCACAACAGATGGCAGCAGTTTATGACAACAGTTGCTCTCAAAAAAGGTTATAGTGGGTTGAATCATATTAATACTTGATTTGGAGAGTATGAGGAAATTTTAGAGCTGTAAGCTTGGCTGCGAAGTCAATGGCAAACCATGTCTGTGTTTCTGTTGTCAAGAAAACTACATAGATTGTTTGTGTAATCACCCAGGAATTGAGTTTGACTTGAAGGGATTTTAAAACCAAAATAATAAAATGTTATTTCTTGGAAGTCCTTGCCATTCTCAACGTCTTCCTGGATATTTCTTGGGCCATTATGACCTAGATTACTGTATCAATATGTTAACAGAGATATGTGAAGAATGGAACAGGAATATTACTAATTAGTTTTCCAATACTATTTTTTCCTGGTAACATTTACACAATAGATCCACTAGGGTGCAATCTATCCATAAATTTTATTTACTTCTATGATCTAGCAATACTTCTTGGCTAAATGAGCTTTTAAGATAACTTTCCCAACTGGTGTCTTTCAGATGTGCCAGGTTCAGTTTTCATAATCCATATCCAGGATGCTCAAAGCCTGTATAGATCAGGATATGAATTTCAGCCTGTTAAATGTCAAGGATTATATTACCTTTAAGGCTGCATACATAATGCAGGGCTCCCCGTTTTCTGTAAAGTGAGTGGACATAATGAATTTTCAAGGGATGTTACTGTTATTCTCCCAAAATAGCTGCTGGATCTGATATTTTTTGTAATTTTTTCCTTCCATTCAACCATGTCAGGACACTGGATTGCCTGGACAAGTCCCTGCAGTTTTCTTGGCAAGATTTTTCAAGAGTGATTTCCTACTGTCTCCTTCCTAGGGTTGTGAGAAAGTGACTAGCTCTAGATCACCCAGCTGGCTTTGTGCCTAAGGCAGTTTTCAGGTTTCTAATCTGATGCCTTCAGCTCTACACCAAACTGTCTTTCACACAGATCTGATGTAGCAAGACACAGAATTGCCCTTTACTAGAAGGCAAATGGTCCAGTAGCTCTCCAACAGCATCTTCGTCCTCCAGGATGAACTTTATTACCTATCATGATATAATTTCCAGGTTATTGCAATAATCTTTTCTCTTGAACTTGGGAATCTGCAGAGGGAAGCAAACTTCTAGAATGGCAGGTCCAGCTGTGCCCACCATGTTGGACTTTTGCCCACATATCTGAATTCAAGACTTCAAGTTCTACAGATGCAAGCAACCTTAAGACAGTTTCTTATTGAAACCTTAATAACAGCTTCTGTCACACTAAGGTTCTAATGCTATGTTTATGTATGTTCCAAAGTTTAAATGTTAAATTCCTCTCCCACCCACTAACCTTTTCTCTGCCTTTCCTGGAAAGGTAGGCACCCTTCCAAAGAAAGTATCAGGCTCTTTCTTATCCCACATTATTTTATTTTCTAAGTATGCGAACATAATATATGTAAGACCAGAAACATTCAAGTAAAAATCAAGAATATTTTAGAAAATACAAAGCTAGCATTCTAGTTTTCTGTTTTTCTTTATTTTTTGATTATTAAAATATTTCCTTTAAGAATAATTATGTGAATCATGGTATTTCCAGAAAAAAATTGGGTTCACAGAAATACTTCCAAGAATAATAATAATAAATGTGTTTCAATTTGATCAGTGACCAAGAAGTCGAAAACTATTTGATGACACATAATCAGTGGCTATCTGGATTTTCCCCTGATACAATGGTAACAAGAGTAAGAGTGCCTTCGACCAAATTCCAAATGTTTCCTCAATCTCAAAAGGTTATCTGGTCCATCTACTCAGCTATAAATTATTTTAATTGATCTTCATGACAAGTTCAGGTTTCTAACCTGAGCTTTCAGATGTTCCAACAGTGCCCTCATTGCCACTGTAACTGAGCCACTCACTTTGCTGCTGGTCATGGTCTTCTCATTCTTTCCACCCTTCCCAACACTAAAGCCTCCAGAGAACCTAGTCGTTGCATAATACGTCCTAAAAAACCATAAAAAATCTCACAATGGCATAACATAATAGTTGAATTCATGCATATATTGAGCCACAAATTGCCCAGCCCTGTACCAGCCTTAGTCTAGCCCAGACATGTCAAACTCATGATGTCACGTGATGTCGCACAACATATCGGAGCTTTTTCGCTGTTGCCGGCAATGGGGTAGGCGTGGCTCCGGTATGATGAAACCGGCCTGCGGGCCAGCAGTTTAACACCCCTGGTCTAGCCTGTTGTCAGCCCAGCTCTCTTGTTTCAGATGCAATTCTAGATGTCCCCATTCTTCCTGATATAAAGGTATGGCAGCCTAAATATGTGACCAGTAGATGGCAGCTTTGCCTGTTGCATATTGTTAATTTTTTTCTTTGGCCAAGAGGAAGTACAGTACAATATTCTGTCCCAAATCTGAGCAGGAAAAAAATGATTGCTATGCTTGCCATCTTTACCTTTAAATCTCTAATTGATGAGGGCATAGTTTCTCACAAGGTTATTGCTGAAAATCTTATCTGTCACCAAAACTATTTGTGCAGAAATGTATATATATATAGTGATTGATTGATTGATTGATTGATTGATTGATTGATGTACAGGCTCCCCAACTTCAAAATTACTCTGAATGGCTTACAACTAAGGATTGACAAATATATAAAAGCATATAAATATACAATTGTCCAGAAAAATGGAATATGCAAAACAAGATTAAAACAAATCATAACAAAATAAAATAAAACAGGGAAAAGGAAAAAGAGAGTCTCCACAGCCAACCTGTCCCCCAAGAACAATCAGGTCTTCAATTGCTTCCTGAACAGTAAAAGGATAAGACCACACACATTTCTGGGAAGAGATCTTTCCAGAGGGCAGGAATTGTAACACTGTAAGTGCACTACCTGGGTCCCACTTTCTTTAATTAATAAGATCTGCAATGCCCCCAGTTTGCTGGACTATATCAGAGGAACAGACATAACTGATTTTAAGATGGTAACTGCTCATAATGCTCATTGCATTATATATAATAAGCAATAGGCCGTGCTCTAGTTCTTTGCCCCACTGTGTAATATTATAGAAATGCATACTCTTCAAGTGAGGCCCAGGAACTAATACCCTTCCTGTCCTGCGCAAAGAAATGAGTGTAAGCAATATGGGGGGGGGAGCAGATGATTGTAGAAGAATGGGCATAGATGGTTTCAAATCCACTTTATTTTTGAAATGTGAGTCCCACTGTATTATCTGCAGATATCAATGCTACCTAAATGCATATTAGATCCCTGTATACTTTATGTTAAATTTATTTGTATTTGGGTCACCATTTTCTCTTTTTTTTGTACACCATTTTTTTCTTCTTTGTTGTTAGTGGTGAATGCATGCTTTTGTTTCAGATTGTTTGTTTTTCTGTTTTGTATTTTACCTTTAATGATAAAACAATAAATAGATAAATATACATACATATAAATAAATAAATAAATAAAATATCCCTGTATGTGTCAAATTACAATCCCAGCCAACTTTAAAAGATTATTTTAAAAGATTATTTTTTAAGTATCCGTAGCATGATGCACTGAAAACCAATTATATAATTCCCATAATTGCACAATGATATCATAATACATCATTATGTCATTGTGACCAAATGTTAAAGCTCATGGCAGGCAATTTTCCCCAGTGTGATCATCATTCCAAAAACATGATCTTAAATAATTATTGGTATGGAGAAAGAGAAGAAACATTTTTATTTAACTACCCAGAAACTGCATCCACCGCAAAGTGCAGTACAGATATATTTTATTGGTTCAGGCCAAGGATTAAAATGTCCAGCTGGTTTTTATACTTCTCATCTTCAGTGTTATCATGAACAATGAGTGTTAAAGATGATAGAAAAGCAACATGAGGGTGGGATATTATTTTTCCCCAAGTGGAACTTCCCAATAGCCTTTGATGTGCTGGCAGTACAGATTCTTCAAGCTGAAGTTTAGAAGAAGAGCAGGAGGTCTGGAATATTGCCAAGAGGGAATTGAAATTCTCATCTAAAATTCTCTCTAGTCTGTATCCCAAATAAATCTCATTAATGTTTCTGATACTGATTTGTCATATTCTAAAATATAAACACAAATTGGAGTATCTGGAAGAGGGAGAGTAAGAAAAGTTAGTGAAAAAGATGTATAAGCCATAGAGTACCATTGTGGCAGAAAGTAACTGATGAGGAGAATTAGACTGAACCAAGTTTCCCATAAAGATGGGTAGATTTTATGTGTCTCAGCCTGTTTTCTTAAACATGCTTGTTTGCAGAGCTGGTTCTCTTGTTTGGTAGATAGTGGGTGGTAGCCATTGCATTTGGATGAAACACTAAGGAGCAAAGCTTTGGAAGAGGATGCTTGAACTCAATCTACTGCATTAAAATGCTCTCCCTGCCCTCAAGTTGTTGTCTTATTGCCAGGTTGGAAGTAGCAGTCAATCCAGTCAGCAGCTATAGTTAGAATTGGGTGAAATGAAACTTGCCCTTTGCTTGGAAAGCTCAGTTGGGATATGGGAGGGAGGGGGAAGGTTTGCATGCTTAGAAGTAAGCTCCACCAAACCTAGTGGGCAAAGACTGGACTTTGCATTAGGATTAAAAGTTGAAATGAACTAGAAAAATCTATGCAGCTGGGTGTCATTGATTTATAAAAGCAAAGTGAGAATGTTTTTGGAGTTGTTTAGAATCAGATCTCGGATGCCTGAGTTTATAAATCCCAGCAATTCTATCATAATTAAATTCTACCCTTTCCCTCCACAATCAAGGCCCAATGCTGATAGCAATTCTCCCCTTGGACCCCACATCTGCATTCAGTGGCACCAGTATGCTTCCTATTCAATTGCTGTGAAATAAAACATTAGGGATACATATTCACAATGTTAGCTGCCAAGTGCTAACCCAGTGGTGTGGCTATTCGTAGAGGATGCTCGAGCACTCACAGGTAAGACCACAGGGACCGTGCCGTGGTCCAATAACATTCTATGAATGACACAATAGCACCGGCAGAATCACATCAGTGGTCGCTCACCTCCTGGGACTTGCCTTGTCTACTGCATCTTTTTGTTTCCTATCTGCTGTTGGTTTACATGAAATCTGTTTGGAGAGCCCTTAAAAGAACAGAAACGCGTTCACTTGTCATTTCCCAGGTACTGTGTATTTTTTGTATTCTCCAAGATTCCTTTGACCATGAATGCTGAAAATTGGTGAAGAAATTGTCTGCTACTTGAAAGCAGGAAGCAAGAAAAGAGTATTTATCGGGCTTAAAAGCAAAGAAAGAGAAAGCTGAAAGGCTTCTCTAAACTCAGGAAAAGTACAAGCAAACTTCTGGCTCTATACATATTATCTACCCATTGCAAATTATGAGTTACCCTTGGTCTGTATAACGCAGGAACATGCAACTTTGTGGTGGGTCAGGGCCCATATTTGACTACACTTGGCCTTAAATCTGGAGACACAAGTAGACAGAACATAGCCAAAACAAAAGTTATTTTAGCTAAATTAATTGAAATTGCTGTGGTGCATATAATTACCATTCTCTTTTGCATAACAAATCAGTTTGGCAGAAACCTTTGGAGACATTTGGGGGGAGTTGCACCAAAAACCTAGGAGGCATATATGGCACTGGAGGTGCCAGTTATTCCTCCCTGCTACCGTGATTTTATTACATCATACAAAAGTATGTCATGCAATTTCACTAAGTGCTACTCTAAAATAGTATTAACTAGTTAGTTTTTTCCCCCATTAATTTCCCATTAAGTTGGGAATCTCCTACAACCTGCTATTTTAACATCCCAATTAAGGAGCAGGATTTTTTTTACTCAAAGTTGCCTTACAGGTTGATGGGCCCAATAGGACTAGAATTAAAATTATCAGGATTTTTTTTTTCTCCACAGAAATAATTTCCAACTAAGGATATTGAACACAATTCTTTAAAATGATTGTGAAAATCAAAGCAATGAATCTTACAGCATAATTTTCCATAGTTTAGTTTTTGGTGATCTGGCAGAAAAACCCAAATTCAGGCAAAATTTTGAATGCATCGTTATTGGAAAAACCGTGAGCCAAATATTTTGAAGGGCTTAATGCATATTGCCCCTTATTTCCAATAAAGGCAATAAAAAGAGGTGAATGAGTTTTTACTGCCTTGGCAAAGAACATTCAAGTAGGATTTGTGAATGGAAGGTCCCGTTTTACTGCATTCCAATTCTTCTACAAGCTCTTTCCAGGTCAGCTTTTTTTGGTTCAGCTGACCAAGTTTTTCTACACACAGCTGCCTCTCGTCTGCCTCACAGACTGTGTGCGTGTGTGTGCGTGTGTGTCGTGCCAGATGATTAATCTCTGGCACTTGAATAATTGGCTAAGGCAGCAATTAATAAACCCCCAACCTAGACAGTGCTGCCTGGTAAACATTTCCCTTTTTTACTAACTGTGACTGGGGATAGTCCGACTGTCAGATGCACAGAGCAGAACAAATGTTATGGTAAAGGCTGCCAGGCTCAGAGCCACTGAGGCAAGGAGAGTGTGAGGATCTGGGGTCAAATGTGTTTGACGGGGAAGGGTCACCATGGCGGGAGGTTTGTTTGTGGAGGGGCTGCCTATATAAGAGAAGGGGGGGTACGAAGGGAATGTCTGCTGTCACTAGGAGGCTGAAGAGAAGGTGGCCAGCCTGAGGATAAAATGCTTGACAGGTTTGGACTGGAAGGCGAGTTGATGAGCTGAGAGATGAAAATTCACAGCTCAGCACATAGGCCTGTTACTGAAGAGGTGTTTATTTCAGGGGCAAACAGAGAGATATACCTACATACAGAGAGAGACACACACACACAACTGCAATTACAATGTAAACACAAAATATAAATACTACCATGCATTTTACAGAACTGTCATGTGGAATTAAAAGTATTACGTAGACCAAAAATAGCTTAGAATGTTCTGAAATTTACATTAAGAATATCTTTTAAATGTGTAATTGCAAAATATGCGAAAAAAATTAATGTACAGCTCCAATGGAAAATAAATATGCAACATTCAAATGATAGCCCCTGAAGAAAACTGCATTATTTGAAATTCAGATGCCATTAGTTCCTATAGAAGAGTGTTTTTCAAACTTGGCAACTTTAAGATGTATGAATTTCAACCTCCAGCATTCCCAGCCAACGGGCCTGAGCTAATTAATAGTATTCTTATTAGTCAGTGGTCTGATTTTATCTCACTTCGTATTGAAATCTTTGTTTTTCTTTCAGCCCAAGATATTCTTAACCATTTTCTCCAACACTCCAGCATCCATTTTATTTCATTCAGGATTTCTAATGATCCAGTTTTCACAGCCATGTTACACCTGAAAAACATCCTCACAATATATTTGTTGTCAATGTGGAATTCTTGCACTTTAATATTTTGTCTATCACTACTTGTGTTACCAAATAACAGGCAACTCTATTTCATGGCTGTAATCATCATCCTATTAAAGTTAAACAGGAGGACCTATGCTGAAAGCTTACACACACACACACACACACACACACACACACACACACTAATGGTGGGGCTGGGAGGAATTTCAAAAGGTTGTTGAATAAAACCTGTTGGCAAATCATACAGATTTGATCCAAAAGATAAATGCAGGTAGATGAAGGCAGTATTGATACAATACATTATATAATTGCCTTGCAAAGAAACTAATAATTGAGCTCAGAGAAAATGCTTTGACATATCGAAGTAGCAAAACAATACATTAATGGCTTCACTTACATCTGTGGAATGAAGTTAATTTTGTCTCCTGGATGCAGTTTTTAATGAAGAGGACCATAGGTCTCAAATGCTTTTGGAATAGATTTATGGTTTTATATATGGTTGTATATGTCACACCATTATAGAATGGGAATTATACTTTCTCTGGCCTAAAAGATCAGGCAACCTAGCTTCTTCTTATAGGAAAAAATGAAGCTACATTGTAAATTATGTTTGATGATGTTTGTGCAAAGCAGCTGTATATAAAAAATATTTAGATCTCTGATGGCTTGACTGTGGAAAAATTGATAATGAAACCCAACTCCTAGAGGCTTTTTCTACATGCATGATTAATGTGTATTTATTTATAAATGCAGGCTATAAATAAATCTAGATCACCACCCTAGAGGTCATTTGCTTGCACACAAAAAACACCCTTTCAAAATTAGTACTCCAGTATGTCAAAAACAGAACTTTTATGGGTCACAGCAATTGTTTGAAACAACTATATTTTGAGATTTATTATCTAAGTGCTGGAGGAAGTACATTCCACTGCAAGAATGGACATTTCCCCAATCATGGTCATCACATTATTACGCCTCTCTCTCTCTCTCTCTCTCTCTCTGAAAATCCTGTTTCATGCAGGAATTGCTAAGTGGAATTTGGTGGCTGCGGAGAAACAAACCATCAATATATATTAGTTTGATTGTCTCTTCTCATTATTATCTCAGTATCTCTATATAAATGCTCATACTTAGAATATTCTAACTCTGGCCATAAAAGGAAGATGCATTAGGTCTCTCACATGGATAGCTCCTCAGAAGGTAGTTGTACAGAAATTATTGGATATGAGATTGGAAACCTTTTTAGCAATATTTGCATCGTTGAAGTTAAACAGATAAGAATATAAAATGAAAAACATTTGATTCTGAATATATATTGTAAAAATGAAAGAGCTTTGTTTAAGAAAAATAAAAAACACCTGCATATTTTACCACAAGATGTTAACTAAATATTATTACAATTTATGGTTGTTTCAATGTATGTAAAGATATATCTATGAAGTGACAAAGCAACTCTAGAAGTTCATAGTATATTTAATGGATGTTGACTGTATGGTTAAATCTGGTCCAAAGCCGTCTTTAAATTCACATGCACATATGAAGACTGGATAAAGACTAATTCATTCATTTGAATGAAAGAAACAACCTCAATGTGAATGCAAGAATTCACACACCAATCAATTTGCTTAATTAAGGTTTCCTAGCATGCACACTATGAAATACAATAAAGCTGGGGACATCTATAATACTATGATTACCACCTATATGAGCACTTATTGGAGGTACTTTTCCCCCCCTTGGGATGGCTGCTAAGAAGACATTGCACACTTCCACTTCTGTTTTGGATAAACTCAATTTAGTGCAGAAGTGCTGAATCCATATCCTCCAGATTCTCTTAAAATAAATTCTGATAGTTGACATTGCTTAATATGTAATTCAGTGTCATCTGGATAGCCATAAGTCCTCTTCACTTTGTTTAGTATGTCATCTAAAGCTTCAAATGTGATTATTCTTAATTATAGTTAATGAAAACAATCCAGTTTAATTAGCCATAATTTGAATTTGGCTTTCTCTTTCTAACCACAATGTTGAAATATGGAATGGAAAATAATTTTCTTTCAGTTATCTTTTTTAGCTACTCTATCTTTGAATCTGAAGCATTATAATAAACATAATACATTTCAGTAAGCAATTGGTAGATTCACCCATCGTCGTTTCCTCCCCCACCAATCATTACCTGCCTACAAAAAAAACCAGCACCTGTCATAGAATTAGGAGGCAGTGGAATAAGTGTAGAATGGCCTGTTCAGCTACTTGTCAATTTGCCCAATATGGCACTGGCACAGAGACATTTCATACTTGTCACTTATTAATTGGGTCTTTCTGAACATAGGACTACTGATGAGGGTTGAGGTTCGTTCTCCAAGCGTGTGGGTTGGTTTCTGAACATTTCATTACCAGGCTAGGTAATATTTTTAGCAGAATTTAGGGGTTGTCAGTGTCAGTATTCTTCTGTTTATAAGAGCTTTGTGTGATCAGTAGGTCTTGTGATGGTGAGGTCACATCACGTCAGGGTCACATCAGGTCAGGGTCTTGTGATAGGTTTTGTGATGGATCTTGTGGTGGGTCAGATGTAGGTGTGTCAAGTGAGGGTTTTTGGTGGGTCTTTTGGAGAAGTGCTGGTTGGGAAGGCTTGTGTGGGTTGGTTGAGTGTCAGTACTGTCTCTGATTGGCTGTGTGGCTGATTTGAATTCTGAGGGGTTCATAGGCTGGTTGTAGGTTGATGTGTCTGTTGATGGAATTGCTTGTGGAGTGCCAGGCTTCGATGAAGTCACAAGCGTGGTGGGTGGTAGTGTGGCTGATTCTTACATTGCTCCAATCAAAATGGTGCTGTTTAGTGTCACTGTGGGTAGAGATAATCTACTTACACAAGACACCCCCCCAACCAGCACCTCACCTCCCAATGACCTTCACCTGATGCAAGACACCCCCCCAACCAGCACCTCACCTCCCAATGACCTTCACCTGACGTAACTTCCTCATCACAATACCCCTCACAAGTCTCTCACTGGTGACCCACTCCTGACCCACCACAAGACCCTGATCTGATGTGACCCTCACCTGACATGACTTCAACATCACAAAACCTACTTATAAACAGAAGAACACTGACACTGACATCCCCTAAATTTCACTGAAGATGTTACCTAGCCTGATAATGATATGTTCAGAAACTAACCCACAAGCTTGGAGAATGAACCTCTACTCTCATCCCACCCAAGCTACAGATATTTGCCACTATTGCAAACAGAAATACTGCTCTTCTGAAACAGTCCTAGACCTATATCCAAAAGTTACCTGGCTGACAGGGTGCAGTGCAGAAGAGACGGTTGGGTAAATTAGTAGGGAACAATCCAGAACAAGGTAGTCCTCAATTATTTCTGCAATAAAATAATAGTGCAAGCAATGGGTTTTCTGCTGTTCCATGAGCACAACAACTGAAATTACTCTCCCCACCCTTGCTCTCCCCAGGAAATAAAAAATACTAAATACTAAAGCATTCAGCAACACAAAAAAATCTTATTGGCAGAAACAGTAGAAAACCTGCAATACACCTAATGGTGACAGAACCTACCACTTGCAACCAACCAAATCTAGTTCTCTTTCCTAATTAAAATGAAGCACAAGACTAGCATGCTAGCTTTTTTTTAAGAATACTAAAACCATGTTTAACAAGTTTAACTCTTTCTAAAGCATGCTAAACTCATCCTTTAAAGAGCCTGTGTAAGACCTTACAGGAGCACTTTGGACAAAGCAGTCAGGTACTAAGTGGTAGTTGACCTTGGGAAAGCCAGGTGGTGGTGATGATGGTGGTGGTGGTGGTGGTGGTGGTGGTGGTGGTGGTGGTGGTGGTGGTGGTGGTGGTGGTGGTGATTATGATGATTCACTCACAATAACCTAACATGGTCAACATTAGCTGGCTAGATCATATCTCAGATTCGCCCTCAGAAAATATATGATGAGTGAGGTGGGCTAGATCATGTCCATGGCAAAAATTATGCTAGAAAATAAATGGAAATTGCTAATTCCAAATGTGCTGGATTTTAGCTCCCAAAATTTGCATCAAGCATTAACAGAAGACTGGTCTAATAATTGTTTCATTATGTTAAATTAAGAAGGGAATGGTGTTAGATTATTCAATATACTTGATAAATGAATAGATTACTACAATTTATTTCAGCAAGACAATTATTTAGTAGATTCATTTGCACAAGTATTGGGGGAGGGACATTTTAGGTAGTTTACTGTGTGACCCCAGTCTATTTTGGTAAATTTATTATTCAAAATCCAGAAATATTACACATTCAATCTGTTTGAGATGCAGCCAGTGGGACTCTAACTTATTCTATCTCATCAGGAATATCCATAGAGTATGGCCATCCAAGTTTTTATATATGCCATGTGCAATGCCCATTAAAATAAAAGTGGAGTTTTGATTGCATCATTATGGGCCACCGTCTTAATTTTGTTGGCCACAGGTTGTATCCCACAGAAGTTTAGTAGAAGCAATATTGTGCCAGTATTATTATCAGCATGATGCCAGCATGGTTAATTAGAATTATTAAGATAACTACTATTGTTAATTAATCTCAGAATATTTACAGGCTAAAAAACAGAATTTGCAAATTTCTGTTACATTTTTAAGTACCTTTACAGCAAAACCTCCAAGCAGCATGCAGTTAGAAACAGTAATACAATTCAGTGTGACAATATCACATTACAGTGTAACAAATTTGTACTTTACATTCCTGAAGTTAATTTGAAGAATATCGTAGAAATAAATTCAAATTTTTGAAGTCATAAATTCTGTTTCCTGTAGTTTTCCAGTTACTAGTCAAAAGGTCTTTTATTGCCAACTCAATGCAGTTTTAAAAATACTTAAGAGGTATGATTTTCTCTAATGTTTTTAATAAGCTTATGTATCTATTCAAAATTTTCTTTACTTCCTATGGGATTTTTTTCAGTAGAATATGGAAAAGAACATCATATTTTTAAATGCACTTTTTATGCTATGAAACCCATTAGGTTTACAGCTCACAAAAGTTTATTTTTTGGAATTTGCTCCTTTGGACAGATGTTGGAAAACCTCTTTGATTGCTAGCCCTCTTTGTTGACAAGTCAATGACAAGAGGCTAACCAGGAGAACAATTAAATGTGTGGATTTTCAGCAATGTTTCAAATAATTCATTAATATTCATGAATATTTGTATGTCGGTAAGATACAGATTACTTATGTAGTGTACATATATAGTAAACAGTATGTGTGTATGTGTATACATATAGACACATACATACATACACACACAGAGAGAGAGAAAGAGACATTTCTGACAAACTCCACACTTGAGCTGCAAGACTGTGTAAAATGATCATCTTCTCTACCTGTTTGGAGAAAGTCTGCTTTAAAGATAATGAGGCCCCATACGAGAAATTATCCTGAAATTATTCATTATTGGGTATCACCAGGACAAGTGGCATCCAGATCGTCTACTTCACTGACTATAGTGGGATGTATTATTGGGCCATTTAAGTAATAAGCACTGTTTCTAAGTTTGTAATTCTATCTAGAACATTTCATATGCAAATTTCACATACAGAGCTTCCACATGCATGTCAGTGTGTCCTTTTCACATTCACACAGCAAAGTTCTATGTCAAGGGTCTATCTGATGAGAATTTTAACAAGATCCCTCTCCCCGCACAGGAACTTTATTTCCACTTTGACATATGCCAGACTCTCCTAAAAAGATCTGCCAGCCAAGAAATAAAATAGCACATGAGGAAATACATCTTAAAGACAGAAGAGACTCTGGAATCTGAAATAGTAAACACAGTTACAGGTTCTACTGATCAGGTTATGCTCTGGAAAATGTAAAAGGGGTGTGTATGTGTGTGTGTACTTTTCTGTAAGTACAGCTATGTAATATATATATAGACGTGTGTGTGTGTGTGTGTACTTTTTTGTAAGTACAGCTAGGTATTATATATATAATATATATATAGACATGTATGTGTATGTGTGTACTTTTGTGTAAGTAATATATATAGATGCAGACATTTTGGGAGTACCTAACAAGAAAACATATGTGCAGACTAATCAAAAATGATAAGCATTTGTTAAGTGAGTGTTTCTTGCTGTATTCCAAAGCTCTTTAGAATATCATACCTGACAACAAATTGAAATGAGTACAGATTAAAATAAAACTAAAATGGATTCTTTCAGCTTCCAACCTACTCCCATCTTGTTACATGCCTCAATTATTCTGACAGATGGAATTCAGAACTTGTCTTTCTTATTGTACATACTTACCCACACCCATGAATTTATGTATCACCTTTTAAACAATTAGCACTGAAAGTAGTCTGTCTCAGCAGTTATAACAGCCATTGTATGTTCTATTTTGTTTTGTTTCTTTCAGCCCAGCAGTTAAAATCAGCAAATGGAATTGAAATAATATGAGCTCTGAGCTTAAAAGACCAGGAAGATAGGGTTTGAAAATGTAGGAAGATACAGTACATTCAGATAACTAATCCAGATGTTGTTGAACTGTAGGTCCCACCATCTCCAGACCATGGGCACAATTGTGAAAGAGGTTATTTTATGTTCTGCTTGTGAACTTCTTAGATGTATCTGGATAATTGAACTATGATATAAGACTAGAAATGTCACTCTTGCTAATGTCAGTTATCTGATACAGAACTATCATTTTTTAATTGCTTATTTACAAGCACTTTTTTCTTTCTTCTTTGCTTGCAGTATAATTTTCATCATACCTTGATGAAATATACAGAATAATCTTGACATTCTAATTGTGGAGTTTCTGAGAAGACACTAAATTTGAGGAAACTGAAATAGAATAGAATAATGCTGGAAGGGAACTTGGAGGTCTTCTAGTCCAGCCCCCTGCTCAAGCAGGAGAACTTATACCATTTCAGACAAGTGACTGTCTAGTCTCTTCTTAAAAAACTCCACTGATGGAGTGCCCACGTTTTCTGAAGGCAAGCTATTCCACTGGCTAATTGTCCTCACTGTTAGGAAGTTACTCCTTAATTCCAGGTTGCTTCTCTCTTTGGTCAGTTTCCAACCATTGTTTCTTGTCTGGCCCTCTGGTGCTTTGAAGAATAGTTTGACGCTCTCTTCTTGGTGGCAACCCCTCAAATATTGGAATACTGCTATGATGTCACCCCTGTTTCTTCTTTACTTTAGACTAGCCAAAACCCCAAGTCCTGCAGCCATTCTTCATATGTTTTAGTCTCCAGGGCTTTGATCATTTTAGTTGCTCTTCTCTGAACTTTTTCCAAAGTCTCAACATCTTTTTTGTAGTATGGTGACCAAAATTGGTTGAAGTATTCCAGGTGTGGTCTTACTAGGGTTTTATAAAACAGTACTAATACTTCATGTGATCTTGAATCTATGCCTCTCTTTATACAATTGTATTAGCTTTTTTGGCTGCTGCTGTACACTGCTGGCTCATAATCAAGTGATCGTCCACTAGGACTCCAAGGTCCGTCTCACAGTTACTGTTTTTGAGCCAGGTCTCACCTAATCTGTACTTATACCTTTGATTTTTCCTGCCTAAATGTAAAACTTTGCTTTTCTCCACATTAAAATTCATTTTGTTGGATATGGCCCATTGTTCAAGTTTGTCAAGATCTTTTCAGATCCTGAGCTTGTCTTCTGGGATGTTGGCTATTCCTACTAGTTTAGTGTCACCTGCAAATTTTATGTGTTCCCCGTCTATTCCCTCATCTAAGTCATTGATGAAGATATTGAAGAATACTTGGCCTTAGATAGAGCCTTGTGGTACCCCACTGCTTATTTGTCTCTATGTGGATGTAGTACCATTGAGGACTAGTCGCTGAGTATGGTTTGTCAGCCAGCTACAGATCCATCTGGTGATAATGTTGTCTATCCCATCTTTTTCTATCTTACCAAGGAGTAGGTTGTGGTCTACTTTGTCAAATGCATTACTGAAATCTAAGTATACTACATCCATTGCGTTTTGCTGATCTACTAATTTAGTCACTTTATGAAAGAATGAAATAAGATTGGTTTGGCATGATCTGTTTTTAACAAACTTGTGCTGGCTACTAGTTATTATAATTATATACTAGTTATATACTAGTTATATACTAGCTGAGACTAAGATTGTAATATATCAGTCCAAAGGTAGAAATTAATGAAAAGAAAGAAGGAAGGAAGGAAGGAAGGAAGGAAGGGAGGGAGGGAGGGAGGGAGGGAGGGAGGGAGGGAGAGAGAGAGAAAGAAAGAAAAAAAAAGAAAGAAAGAAAGAAAGAAAGAAAGAAAGAAAGAAAGAAAGAAAGAAAGAAAGAAAGAAAGAGTCATTTTAATGAACTGCTAAGTGTGGCATGAATATGTCTCACTAGTTTTTAAATGTTCTCATGTTATTCTTTCATCTCCCCTCCAGCTCACCATGGAAGCAGCTTACATTTGTAATTTCATTGTTAAACTGCTATTTTTCTCTTCTTTTGAAACCATTCTTGCTATATCAATAATCCACAGCACCTCACGAATGATTTGGTTCAAGATGCAGTCAGTTGCAGAGATCTGCCCAGCCTCCACATGCCATGTTAGATTGCTAGGGGCACATCCTTTCCTTCTTCAGCCAGTAGCCATTCTGCTTTTGGCATAGAAGAGCAGGAAAGGCAACTTGTTTTGAAAATAGCTGAGACCAGGGCTAGCAACTGAGGGGGAAGCAGCTCTCCTGCTATATATATATATATATATATATATATATATATATTTAATTTAATTTATATCCCGCCCTTCTCCTTGCGGACTCAGGGCGGCTAACAACCAGATAAAACACTAATCCCCAGAACTACAATATTAAAAACATAAGTAAAAACAAATATTAGTAATGTGGTCAGATTGATTTAAAAATTACTTTAAAACCCCATTAAAATTTTCCCCTAGGCCAGTCCTGCAAGTTGGAATAGCCA
>NW_015386314.1:75958-94799 GCF_001527695.2 Protobothrops mucrosquamatus
CGCAGCAGCGGTGTTACGTGGGAGCGACGAGTCCCTCCCAGCACCGCCCACGCGGCCGCATTTTGGACTAGCTGGAGCCTCCGGGTGCTCCTCAAGGGAAGCCCCATGTAGAGAGCATTACAGTAGTCCAGGCGGGAGGTGACCAGAGCATGAGTGACTGTGCGCAAGGCGTCCCGGTCCAGAAAAGGCCGCAACTGGTAAATCAGGCGGACCTGATAAAACGCCCTCCTGGTCACGGCCGCCAACTGATCATCCAGTGTCAGCCGTGAATCCAGGAGGGCACCCAGATTGCGTACCCTATCCGAGGGGGCCAAAGTTTCGCCCCCTATAGTCAGCGATGGAGTCAGCTGACTATGCCGAGGCGCCGGTAGCCACAGCCACTCGGTCTTGGAAGGGTTGAGCCTAAGTCTGTTTCACACAGCTGCTCCTTCCCTACTATAAGCTCATTTAGAACAATATTTAAACTCATGTTAGAAAAATTCTGTAAGGGCACTAAATCCATATTTAAAAAAAATAGTCTGAAAAATATACAGGTGCCAGGTTTTCTCACTTCATCTCACTACCACAACAATAACTGTCAGCTGCTTCCCAGACCTGGTTGGTGGGTATATTTCTTCTATACCATCCTTCCGAACCCCGGCAGCCTGTTGGGAGGACTGGAAAGACAGTCTGTAGGATGAGGGAAGGCACATAGGCTAGGCTCCATGTTCTCTGTGTAATCTCTGCTTCAGGCCTTTGGTGTGAGCAAGGAATTGGCAGTGAGCTGCTTCTGCTTTACAGAAAGGGCCCCACTCCACAGATCAGGTGCTGATCTTAGATTGGATTCATGGGATGATATACTTCTTATTCCACTTCACCAATTACCTCTTGATTTGAGGGTGGTCTGGAGCTATCCCTAGAACAGGCTCTTCAACTAATCCAGGAGATGCAGGAGCTGTTGGCTTTACTATCCTATGGATCAACTGCACATCATGAGAGGGTGGGGGGGGGGGTTTGGGGAGGTCAAGATAAATGGCAAGAGCTTTTTCCCACTTCATCTTACTTTTTTAAAATACTTAAACTTGTATCCAAAAGAAGTCTAACCTTCAGTTTATACCACTAAACCGATTGATCTAGCCATCTGTCAAAACACACTTCTTCCCTAGCCTCTTCCCACATTAAGGAGACTGATACGTCGATATTTTTTTCTGCCAGCTAGTGATGCTAGGTAGGAGGCAAACAAAGTCAGTGGATTCACCAATCACCTTGCTTCATTTGTCCCACATTAAATTGTGATAACAGCGCCACTCAGCAGTAAGGACAGGAGTAAGTACACTGATCCACATTATTTGCCACCAAAAGGACTGGAAGAAAATGACTTTAACATGACCACAAGGAAGAGTCCTTAGTCAAAATGTTAAAAATATAAACTGAACTTCAAAACAAAAACGCATTCCAACATGTTTCTAGTAAGATGGGATATCATAGCATGTAACATCAGTGTACCAAGTCTGTATCTGCTGGTCCCTTTAAGAAATGAGTTAAGTTATGGTTGAAGTCTATTTAGGAAAGCTCATCTCTCTCAACTCTGTGGTTAAAGCTTGGGTGTTGATCCTTACCTCCAAAATGCTGGCAAAATTCCCAACTTCCACTATACAGAAGACGATCATAATTGCTTTTCCAGTGTTAGCAGTTACTGGGTATGATACATCATTGTGGGATTTCACCTGTATCTATGGGTCAGAGACATTGTTTGTACAATTGTAATTGTTTTGACAGCAAACATGAAACTGCTTGTACAATGCTGCTGGGCTTTATTCAGAGGTTAGGCAAATAACATTAACAGGTGGCTGTTAATCCAAAAGCAAAGCAAGATTTTTACATTCCTGTGTTTGTCTGACAGTTGCCTTCTTTTGTTTTCTTCTGTAGGTAGCCCTGCCAAGTTATACATGATAAACCTGCAGTGAAATGTTGCAGCGTAGCAACAGTGTTAAGATTGCTTTTGTTTGGTGCCCCACTTACACCAGAAGCCTTTAACAAAGAATGAGAGACTCTTAAAAGCATCAGTTCAACAGGTTAAAAATCTATGTGTTTGTGCATTACAACATGTTTATATTAGAACAAGTCACAACTGCAAGCAAATCTTCAATGTATTTCAGGTAATCCTTACTGCTAGTGTTATGGAAAAGTTCCTCCATTCTCTTCCAAGTAGTTTTTAATGTTGAATTTGAATAGCAGGAAAATCTATATAATTGTATCTATGTAAACAAGAAGAATGAAGATTTTTTTTCATTTAAATACTGTATTCCGTTTGTACAGATTTCAGAAATTGGTTCTAATCAATGTAGAATACATGTGGTGATGATGGGTACATTTTATTGGTAAAATAGGTCCTTGTGGCAGGGGCATATGGGGACCCTATATTTTATATGCATTGCATATGCAACACATGTTGAAAAAGAGAAAGATTTTTGGTCATCTTTATTTGCATCTTTAAATCCATCTTTATTAACATGCATGATTTGTCTCCTTTCCATTTTGTATTTTAGATGTACTCTTAAAATATAAAAAGTGAATTTAATAAACAGGGTTTTTTTCAAAGTTTATTGTAGTTATCTCCAAAATTCTTGCAGTATAAAATGGGGCTTTGTCATCTGTAAGTTTAGCTACCCTCAAGAACATTATTTGCGATTCAATTAAATAGTTAATTCCTCAACAGCTTGATTTTGTTACAAACCTATAACCCGAGGCTGCCCTGTCTCTAATCATGGAAAATATATACCATCTGAGCTTATATAGTATTAAGCTATTGTATAGCTTAATCTTAAACATTTTCCTAAAGAAAGAACGGGCAGTCAAGGACCAGTCTGCAAAATATAGGTTTGCAGATTTGCAGGACAATGGAAGATGCAAGCAGCTTAGGGATACTCGTAATTGATTACAACAGCCTTCCCCAAACCATCACTTTTCAGATATGTCACTCTGTAAATCCCATCAAGCACAGCTTCTATGGCAAATGCTGGAAATAATGGGAATTGTGGCCATCATCTCTGGGAAAATCAAATTGAAAAAGTTAAATTAATTTCTGTTAAGAAATGGTGTTGTTGAATATAATTTCCATTGAAAACCATGAGAGAGAGAGAGAGAGAGACAGAGAGACAGAGACAGAGAGAGACGGGGAGAGAGAGAGAGAGAGAGAGAGAGAGAGAGAGAGAGAGAGAGAGAGAGAGAGAGAGAGAGAGAGAGAGAGAGAGAGATCTTTTCCCTCCTTCAGCTGAGTGATTTTAGGCCAGTCACTCTCTTTCAGTCCTAGGAAACAGACAATGGCAAACCACTTCCAAAATCTGTAAGAAACTGTCCAGGCAGTTGCTGGGACTCAAGACTGACTCAAAGACTTACTTATTTATTTATACATATATACATATATAAATATCTCTAATTATATTAAAAATACGAATCCTGGGTAAAGCCATGCGATAAAATAAATAAATTCGAACACCAGGATAATATCAAACTAAAAGCTGTTTAATACAAATGCTGAGCTTTCGTCGGCCAGCACTGCTGACATCATCAGAGCATAATTTCTTTTATGCTCTGATGATGTCGGCAGTGCTGGCTGACGAAAGCTCAGCATTTGTATTAAACAGCTTTTAGTTTGATATTATCCTGGTGTTCAAATTTATTTATTTTATCGCATATATACTGTACATATATACATATACACATATATACATATATACCCATAAACATATACTGCAACTTTTGGCTCACCCTCCCCCTGCTTTTATTCCAGATGGTTATTGAAAAAGAAAATTGTTTTCTGCTTACCTCCCAGTCCTTTCTCATTTTGTGTTATGTTTTCTACATTATAAACCTGAGGGCAGATATTGTCTTAATTAATCTCCTGCCCCAGGAGCCAAGAGAAAGGGAACATATGCTGAAACAAACAAAGAAATACCATGTTGCTATGCATTTGACTGTCACTATCTGCCACCCAATACTGGGAGATGGATCAGGAAAATATAGAGTGACAGGGACAAATATTCGTGTTAGATGGACAAAAATGAGAAAAAAGAGAAGACAATAGATATAAAAATTCCAAAGAAAATATATATTTGAAAACAATTCCAAATTATCATAAATCTACATCTGTCAGAGGGGCAAGATTAGCTTTAACTCTCTGAATAAGCTGATCATATTATGTGAACAGCTCTTACTTCCAAATGGAAATTTTAGCTTCAATGTGGAAATTAACTTAAAAATCAGATCTTTTTGTATAAGGAACTCTTGTCCTATTCTTTTCACTGAGTTTCCATTCTGCATGAGACAATCAAGATTTCCTCCCTAGCCATCAAAATCAATGAAATATTCATAGCAGTTTTATACAATTTTGTGCCATGGCACTTTGAAAAATTAAATTAGAGCGAATGTGCACTGGCAGCTGTCATCAATGCAGAACACGGCTATGTATATTTCTTCTTTCTGTGTGGAAATCCAACAGAGACTTCAGCAGCATTTTTTACTTTCAGTCACTCTTTTGCCCAGCAGGAAATGTTAAATGTGTATATTGGGAAAAGTCTGCACTTCGAAGTAAACATACAGAAAAATAAATAAGGAAGACAAACTGCAGGAGTGAATGGGTTGGACACAGATGCTGAGGATTAAAAAGAAACTTTGGAGATTTCCAGTCCAGAGTTTTTCTGGTCACCAAACCTAAGGAAAAAAAATACATTTCCATCTCAGTGGTTTTTTTCCCCAGAACTATTTAAAAATAGCTTTTTAAAAAGCAGCTACATTTTATCTGTTGTCCAAATGATCTAAATTTTATTGCCAGATGCCTACATTTTTATGTACTTAAGCACAATGAATTATTGAAATCTTAAAACAATGGAATCGTCATTTTTATCTCTTTCAATTGTTCAAGGTCACCACTATCTTTTTCCTCCTTTTCTACTTGAAATTCCTCTCTCCATTTTAGGGACTTGCAAAAATGTTTCTGTTTTCAAACTGAACATATGAATGTTATAAATATCTGAGTAAGATCCAATACCTGCAGATAGACCATCTCACCCAAACTTTTTTTTTTCCCCTCAAGGAACAATTTTACGGATTAATGAACTTTGGCAACATCTCCTTTCAAACCTGCTCCTACAAGATAGGCTGCAAATTCCTTGAATCAGTTCCAAACATGCTGATTCCCAGGCCATGCACTCTGCGGGAGACCTTGGGCTGTCAGTCACGTACTGGGGTTTATAAATCTAGAGGCTCTCTAGGAAACAGAATTGAAGGGAGTGTCACAGGTGGCCTATTGCTCATGATACGTTACCCCAATGATACCGTACCTCCAGAACGCGCTATGTATTTAAAAGTTCTCTTTTTGAAAGCCAAAACCTGCAAATGAAAGGACCAGGAACTTTCAGGCATCTTCTTAAATAAGATGTTGATGATCTGGAATTAAAAGAGTTATACTATACTGCTTCCTGATAATAAGAAATTAAAAAGAAGAGCATACATACATTAAGACTCTGTAATCAATTTATTCTTGCATCACTTTTGACTCATCCTGAAGCCAAAAATGTCCCAGCTATTTTAACTTAGTACTCACCTGAGTATATCCTGCATGAGTTAGGCTAGGGGCAAAAGCAAGGCTACTTCTCAGGAAAAATAATTTCCGTAGGAATAAACAAAATAGTTTGCTCAGTTTCTGATGTTCCATTTTTGTTTTACCTTATTTGCTTTCTTTAAGTCAAATGAAAATTCATGCTTACATTTTTATTAATATTTCTGCTGGCATATGAATTTCTATGCAGTGTTGGCAGTCATTTCCTTTACAATAACATATTTGAGAGGGGTTATTTTTGAAATTCCCATTTTTTATGTTGCAGAATCATTTTGTCTAAGATAAAGAAGTTCTAGACCAGTTTATCAACCATAGTCATCCTTGTGTTTTACAAATACAAAGGGCAATATAGATAAATTTTGGCATATTTGGCCAGTATGCACAAGCATAATCAAAGCCTGTGGTGACAAGAATGCTTGTGATGACATTAGAAATGTGTTTGTTGGGGACATGAATTAACATGTTCTTTAGTCTGAAGAGAATGTATATTTTGCTTGGAAACCAAATAATTTATTAGATTGTATGATCCAGTGAGGAATACAGATCTTATTGTTATTGAAAGAAGTAGAAATGCCTATGTATAAGAGTGTGTCTCTGCCACTCTCTTGCTATATGTTAAATTGAGGACTGGATCTCTGCCCTTCTTTTAGTGTCAATTCTTATAGGAAGCCAGCAATATTTGTTCTTCAGATATTACAGTATTTGTCTTCAATCAGTGATAAACAAATATAAGAAGAAAGATTAAAGAGATTGAGGGGAAGGAGAAAAACAAGACAGTTGTATTTGGAGGAAGTTCATGAGATCCTCAGAAAGCATAAAAAAGATGCCTTATACTAGATCAAATTATTTTTCTACCTGGCTCATACTTATCAACTCTGACTAATAAAGGTTACTGATGGGAGATAGGGCATAGTTCATTCATTGCATACTTATTTTGCATGTGTAATGTCACACATCCAGTCCTTGATATCTTCAACCAAAAGTGTCAGGGAGCATTTCATTAAGACTGTAAATCACAGCTACACAATGGTGGCCCAGGGACCACATGTGTGTCTGGGGCAGTCCCTTGCTTACCTTTATTTTATGTTGCCATCCACACCATATTCAGTGTTTCTTTTTCTACCTCTATTCGCTTTGTTCTGTCTCTTCTTTTATATGAAAGTTGTCTGTGAGAAGGGGGCATTTTTCTTAAGCCTGCCTCATCTACATTTCCTGGTGAAATGCATGGGAAAACCCCATTGGCGGGAAAACCGACTTGGGGTTAGTGTTAGGTCTCTGTGAATTCATTTAGCAAAATGGACGTGAACAACAGATGTAGAGAAAATGGGAACTGGTAGGAGAGTGCATTGTTCCTAAGCCTGGTGTATCTATATTTTCTGGTGAAATACATGGGAAAATCCCATTGGCAGGAAAACCCCACTTAGGGATAGGGTTAGATCACCATTAATTCATACAGTGAAATGGGCATCACCAATGGATTCGAAGGATATAGATATGGTTAGGAGAGCACATACTTTCCGAGCCTACCTTTCTGTGTTTCCTGGTGAAATACATGGCAAAATCCCATTGGTGGGAAAAATGCACTTAGGGTTAGGATTAGGACTCCGTGACTTTGTAGAGCGAAATGGACACCACCAATAGATTTGGAGCCCATAGGTGTAGTTAGGAGGGCTCATAGTTTCCAACCATGCCTTATCTAGGTTTCCTGGGGAAATACATGGGAACATCCCATTGGCGGGAAAACACACTAAGGGTTAGGGTTAGGAATCTGTGAATTTCTAGAGCAAAATCGACACCACCAACGGATTTGGAATCCATAGGTATGTTTAGGAGGGCTCGCAGTTTCCGAGCCTCCCTTCTCTGAGATTATTGGTGAAATACATGGAAAAATCCCATTTGCGGGAAAACCCACTTAGGGTTATGGTTAGGTCTCCCTGGACTTATAGAGAAAAATGGACACTAACAACATTTACAGACCCCATGGGAACGGTTAGGAGTGCATTTTCCTTAAGCCTGCCTTATCTGTGTTTCCAAATGAAATACCTGGGAAAATCCTACTGGCACGAAAACTCACTTAGGGGTAAAGTTAGGTCTCTGTAAATTCATAAGCAAAATGGACACCACCAACAGATTCAGAGCCCATGAGAACGATTAGGAGAGTGCATTTTTCTTAATCCTAACTTAGCTGTGTTTCCTAGAGAAATACCTGAGAAAATCCTATTGGTGGGAAAGCTCATATAGCATTAAAGTTAGGTCTCTGTGAATTCATACAGCAAAATGGACACCACCAACGGATTCGGAGTGCATGGATATGGTTAGGAGGGTGCATATTTTCCAGGACTACTTATCTACATTTCCTGGTGAAATATATGGGAAACTCCCATTGGTGGGAAAACCAACTTAGAGTTACGGTTAGGACTCCATGAATTCATACAGCAAAATGGAAATCACCAACAGATTTAGAGCCCACCAGTATGGTTAGGAGGGCACACATTTTCCGAGCCTGCCTTATCTGTGTTTCCAGGTGAAATGCATGACAAAATCCCATTGGAGAGAAAAAACACTTAGCGTAAGGGATAGGTCTCCATGAATTCGTAAAGTGAAATGAACACCACCAATGGATTCAGAGCCCATGGGAACGGTTAAGAGTACATTTTTCTTAAGCCTGCCTTATCTGTGTTTCCTAGTGAAATACAAAATCCTATTAGTGGGAAAACCCACTTAGGGTTAAGTTTAGATCTCTGTGAATTCATAAAGCCAAATGGACACCAACAACGGATTCAGAGTCCATGAATATGGTTCGAAGGGCACATATTTTCTGAGCCAGCCTTATCTCTGTTTCCTGGTAAAATACATGGCAAAATCCCATTGGCAGGAAAAAACCACTTGGCTTAGGATTAGGACTCTGTGAATTCGTAGAGCAAAATGAACACCACCAAGGGATTCAGAGCCCTCAGATATGATTAGGAGCCCTCACAGTTTCCGAGTCTGCCTTATCTGCGTTTCCTCATGAAATACATGGCAAAATCCCATGGGAAAACACACTTAGAGTTCGGGTTAGGAATTCATGAATTCATAGAGCAAAATGAACACCACCAACGGATTCAGAGCCCATGGGTATGGTTAGGAGGGTGCACAGTTTCTGAGCCTGCCTTACCAAGGCTTCCTGGTGAAATACAGGGCAAAATCCCCTTGGTGGGAAAAACCCACTTAGTGTTAGGGTTAGGTCTCTGTGAATTTGTAGAGCAAAATGGAAACCATCAATTCCCATCAAAGGGTTTTTGCCATGTATTTCACCTGGAAACGCAGATAAGGCATTTTTAAGAAAAATGCACTCTACTAACCATTCCCATAGGATCCAAATCTGTTGGTGGTGTCCATTTCACTCTATGAATTCACGGTGACCTAACCTTAACCCTAAGTGGGTTTTCCCATCAATGGGATTTTCCTATGTATTTCCTTAGAAAACCTAGATAAGGCAGGTTCAGAGACTATGAGCCCTCCTAAACATGCCCATGGGCTCCGAATCCATTGGTGGTGTCCATTTCACTATACAAACTCAAGGTGAGCTAACCCTAACCCTAACTTGGTTTTCCTGCCAATGGGATTTTCCCATATATTTCCCCAGGAAACCTAGATAAAGCGGGCTTAAGAAAAATGCACTCTTCTAACAATTCCCAAGAACCCCAAATCCGTTGCTGGAGTCTATTTCACTCTACGAATTTATGGTGACCTATCCCTAAGCCTTTGTTGGTTTCCTGCCAATGGGATATTCCCATGTATTTCACTAGGAAACATAGATAAGGCAGGCTTAAGATAAATGCATTCTCCTAACCGTTCCTGTGGGCTCCTAATAGCTTGATGGTGTCCATTTCACTCTACGAATTCAGGGTGACCTAACCCTAACACTAAGTGCATTTTGCCGCCAATGGCATTTTTCTATATATTTCATCAGGAAGCATAGATAAAGCAGACTTAAGAAAAATGCACTCTCCTAACCATTCCCATGGGATCCGAATCCTTTGGTGTTGTCCATTTCACTCTGTGATTTCAAGGTGACCTAACCCTAAGCCTTAGTCAGTTTTCCCACCAATGAGATATTCCCATGTATTTCACCAGGAAACATAGATAAAGCAGGCTTAAGAAAAATGTACTCTCCTAACCATTCCCATGGGATCCGAATCTTTTGGTGGTGTCCATTTCGCTCTACAAATTCATGGTGACATAACCCTAACCCTAAGTGTGTTTTCCTGACAATGGAATTTTCCCATGTATTTCCCCAGAAAACCTAGATAAGGCAGGTACAGAGACTATGAGCCCTCCTAACCATACCCATGGGCTTAGGGTTAGGTTACCATGAATTCGTACAGCGAAATGAATACAACCAAAGGATTCAGATCCCATGGGAATGGCTAGGGGAGTTCATTTTTCTTAAGTCTACCTTACAGTATCTATGCTTCCTGCTGAAATATATGGGGAAATCCCATTGGTGGCAAAACCCACTTAGGGTTAGGGTTAGTTCACCATGAACTCGTAGAGCAAAATGGACTCCAGCAACAGATTCGGGGGCCATGGGAATGGTAAGGAGAATGCATTTTTCTTAAGCCTGACTTATCTATGTTTCCTAGTGAAATACATGGGAATATCCCATTGGTGGGAAAACCAATTTAGGGTTAGGGTTACGTCATCGTGAATTCGTATAGCGAAATGGCCACCACCAATGGATTCCAAGCCCATGGGTATGGTTAGGAGGGCTCATAGTCTCTGAACCTGCCTTATCTAGGGAAATACATGGGAAAATCCATTGGTGGGAAAACCCACTTAGGATTAGTGTCAGGTCACCGTGAATTTGTAGAGCGAAATGGACACCACCAACAGATTCAAATCCCATGGTAATGGTTAGGAGAGTGCATTTTTCTTAAGCCTGACTTATCTATGTTTCCTAGTGAAATACATGGGAATATCCCATTGGTGGGAAAACCCACTAAGGGTTAGGGTTAGGTCTCCATGAATTCGTAGAGTAAAATAGACACCATGAACAGATTCGGAGCCTCTGGGTATGGTTAGGAGGGTGCACAGTTTCCAAGCGTGCCTTATCTGCATTTCCTGGTGAAATACATGGGAAAATTCCTTTGGTGAGAAAACCCACTTAGGTTTAGGGTTAGGTCTCCGTGAATTCATAGAGCAAAATGGATACCACCAACGGATGGTGAGTGCATTTTTCTTAAGCTTCCCTTATCTATGGCAAATGCTTGAATGAGTCTTGTTCCTCTTAATACTAAAATGCAATCCTTCTCTTCAGCTGAGCAGAACATGAGAGACATTAGCGAAATCAGAATTATTATCTCTAGATCCTTCCTTGTACCTTTTTTGTGTCCTAAAACATCCAAACCTTTGTTCCATTTACTCCTTTTTGTTATATACTGGCCTTTGACCCTCTGCCCAAGGTTGATCCAGCCTTAGGCTGAAATAATTGTGCCTCCTGCCATTCAGCTAGTGTAATGACTGAGGCAAGGTCTGAGAGTAAATATTAATGCTGCATCAGAATTTCACCTTTGTTCTAAATCTAATTTTGTGCTGGTTGCTAATTGCTGGATAAGACTATATCCAGCTGCACAATGGACTTGGCAATTTTTAAATGTTTTTTCCCCTTTGTCTTTTTAATGCAATGATTGCATTGAATTAGAAAAGCCTGTGCTAAAGGCCTGCTTTTGAATCTTACTCTGTAGTCCCCACTCCAGTCTGTGACTATCTTGAAGTTGATTTGCCTTTAGTTTACCATTGCTATGGAAAGAGTGAGGCAAAATAATATGACCCTTATGAGTATCTTTGTTTTGTTTCACTGATCAGACTGTCTCTAACCTTAGTTTTCTCTTTACTCTTTAATTTGCAAGGCCAGTTGATTCTGTTAGAATACAAGACATTTTAGCTCTTTCTACAGTGCCCCAAGGCCTCCCCATTCCTTAGACCTGTCTAACATTAATTATCTGGCTTTCTAGCTCAGCAACTCCAGTTGTAGGCTGTTCACTAAGTTAGACTGAGTTTCAACAAGCCAGGCAATGGTGGGTGCTCAGCTCAAACCAAAAGATTAAACCATGTTGCCAAGTGGTTGAACTTGCTGAAAGCAACTAATTATCCAGACAATTTTTAATTTTCTGAAGTGACTCACAGAGCAGAAAAAAACCTGCTCTCCACATTCTGGTCATGACACAAGAACAGCCCACTGTGTGCAGTGAAATTGCTCTTATGAAATGCTGCTATTCCATGTTGCCAAAATCCTGTTTCTCAGAGCAGGCTGGTGGGAAGAATAAACTTTGTTCAAGAAAAGGGTGGGAGCCTTCAGCGTCTCTCTCAAGCCTTATAAACTGACACAAATGTTTAGAATATTCCTAAGTGCCTCTGCATGATGAAAAGAGGTCTCTGGCAGTGAAATTTTTGTTTGGTTTTTGGTTTGGGATGTTCAGCTGACAGGAGGGGGCTCTCAAAGGGGCTTCTTTCTTCCCTTTTTATTCTGCATTGCCTCTTTGCCTATAACAGTATGTATAATAGAGCAGCTGGCCAGTGATTTCATGGCACTTGTTCCTCATCCAGGGCCTGCTGTACCTTGAGAAAGAGTATAAGGCAGATTGATGGTTTGAAATGTCTTCACAGGGCAACAAATTGTTAGCTATTTAGTTTAGGATTATTTAATTTGTGCTGTCATTGGAGCGAGGAGGCATTGTGGGTTTATGTTTTCTTAGGGCCCCAATGACTTGGCTGACTTGTAACTGCTTATTTACATTTTGTCTTCTTTTGGGGGGCTTGGCTTTGTTTTTAGTGTCTTTTAAAAGTTTTTTATTTCAAATTCCCTTAAGCATTCTCCTATGAAAATCCTGATACTGATATAGCCATAAGAGAAGTAGGGACCATAAAGTATCCAGCAATGACACAGGATTGAATATGCACTTTCCCCCAAGCCATCAGGGGACATGTTTGCTTTGGATTAGCCTGCCGTGTGAATCCAACGATTGTGATTTGCCATCAGGATTTAAGATAACTTATTAAGTAAACCACATAGTTCAATATGTATCAAGCCAATTGGGCCCCTAAAGACTAGAATATGAGATTTCTATTTGTATGAAGTTACCATGATAGAAGAGATTGTTCTAGTGACACCGGGATGCAATAGCTAACAGGGAGGGAGTGATACCATGGGAAAAGAGAGATAAGGAAGTTATAGAGAATGTATATTTTCTGGAGAGGAACGAAGCTCTTAGTGGTAGAATGTTTGAAATGCATATTTAGAAGTTTGTCACTTCTTATTTAGGAGTTCTTCTTGTCTCTCATAATATCTTGGCTTGCGTCATTCCTTCAGATTGAAAAACAATGGGAACTACATTTGCCAAAGATCATTAAGGTTATACCATTCATAAATGTTCATTTCATAAATGAAGTTAATTTTCTCTTCCACCATTACACATATTGCTTTCAACAATATTTTAATAAAGCTGTTAGTAAGTGGGAAAAAGTACAAGACAACACCAAGCAAGACTTACAAGGAATAGTTAGGAGGGAAATTATTTGGGATAATTTAGTAATAAATAACTGAGGGGGTGTGGTAGATGAGGTTATGATGTTTGTTTTCCAGTGCGTCAAACATAACAACACATATGCCAATAGTCTGCAACAACTGAGACAATTTTCAGGCGCAATTAAGTTAAACCTTAGGAAAAAATAATTAAAGTAAAAGCTTTCAAATAATCTTAAGAAACATAAAAATAATTAGACAATGGAACAGATTACTAGTGATGCTACAGAATTTGTTTAAAATAATCCTTAGAAAACTATATGCATGCACCTAATTCAGGGCTGTTGTTTGCTAATCTAAGCAGTCTTGAACCAAGGTTCACTTTAGATAACTTGCCTTCACTGAATCCCCTCTTCTGTGCGGATAAGGCAGCAACATCATACTCAGCATGTTGCTTTATCAACCTCCTCTTACTCAGAATCTAATAGACTTTGCTGTGAAAATCACCTTAAGTCTCCAGTATCCTAGCCATATATTCTTATATATGTCCATTGAGCCAGATTTCTTGGGGATGCAAAATGGTTAAGATGGATTCCACAAGCAACAGCTTAGCACATTCCCTATGACAATGCCCTAGGGTATGGTTGAAGGCCCACGAAGAAGACCAGAAATCCCCAATTTTTTCAACTAACATAAACATTTAAAGCATTGACAGCCTGCCCTGGGTACACAGATACCATTGCAAGTCTGGTAATGATAATTAGTGCTTAAATGGGAGACTGCCTGCCAAGCCTAGACATGCTCTTTGGAAAACTCAAACTCAAACAATCAATACATCTGCACAGTCAAAAGACTTGCCAGTGTGATCCAGCCCTTGTGTTCAAGAGGCATCTGTTTGCAGTCTTTAAATGAAAAACATATCTAAATGAAAATTTAGTATCAAATTAGAGAAACAAGAAAAGGGAGGATGTACAATATCAATCCTTGTCAGATTTTGAATATTCTTCTTCAATATAGATTAGGCCAGTTGTGCATGATCCCAATATCTTTTGTGGGTAAGCAGATGTTATTCAGAGCCCAGAAAAAGAGTGAGAAGCACTGAACAAAATACTTCAAATATATGAGATAATAAAAAATGAAGGAACATCTGATTTAAATTACATTAGTTCCCTTTGCTGAATATTGGTGACAGGATCTTGGGGAGTTTGTGAGTTGTTAAAAAAAAAAGCTGGTAATTGCATTTAAAGTCACCTTCCTGAACCAACAGCTTTCCTGATGTACTTCTCAACACAAGATGATGACAAACAATATTCCATTTGGCAAATCCCAGACCCAGGAAACATGCAAACCTGGATGGATGCTTAAAGCAGAAGTCATAAACCTGACTCTCCAAGGAAACTCTAGCCAAGGAAACTGGCAGCCAGATGCTGCCACCCATTTTATTTTTCTCTTGACATTTACTTGGGCAAGTTGATGGTCTTTTCAGCTATAGTCAACATAGATATTAAGGAGGTAGACAGAGGTAGGTTGGAAATGTCTTTGATAATCATAGTTTTGTGCCTCTATTTATAAAACAGGACAGAGTTTTCTGGGAGAAGCACCTTTCCCCCCAAAATGGTTTCCAGATATATTTGGCAGCTATTACTATTAGTAGACATACCCACTCTAAATCACTAGTTTAATTATGCCCCATAACATCTGTGCAGAAGCTAATCAGAATTAATGCAGATGAATCAATAATTGCTTATTTCAAAGCATCCTAATGAAGAACAGGATACTAAAGCCATGACTGGCCTAGGTCAGCTTCATATTAATGTTATTAAGGTGACCAACCGTCCTCCTTTAGGGAGGACAGTCCTCCTTTTGTAAGTTCTGTCCTCCCTCAAAAAGTGTCCTCCTACATGTCCTCCTTTTCGATATTTGAAGACTAATCTGCAGGGCTTTTTTTCCCCTCATAGAACGCTCAGAACAGCGTTCCGGCACCTTTTTTTGATGTTTTTTTTTTCAACTTTTGCATGAGCTGTGCTCCTCCCCCTATTGTCTTTCGAAAGCCAATAGGAATTGCTGCTGAGCGCGCCAAAACACCCGGCCGACAAACTTTGCACATGCAAGTTGTCTGCAGCGAAGGTGAATTGGCAGGAACTTTGCACCCCTCCCTGCTACCCAACTATACCATCTCCTAGTTAGTCCCGAAGATACCTGGAGGAGACTAACTTCCATTTAGGGATGGAAAAATCAAAAAAGAGGAAATGCCATTTCAACAATAAATTGAATAAGGAATTTCCATTCATCACATCAAAGAAGGATAACATTGTTTTCTGCAATATTTGCAGCGGAGAATTTTGTATTGCAGTTGGGGGCAGAGCAGCTATTACGAAACACTTAACCACCAAGAAACATAAGCAATCATCAGATGCATCTGCTTCCAGTTGTAAAGTAACAAGTTTTTTTAAAACTTCAAAGTATTCTGAAGATGAAAAACAGTTAGCTGCAATGGAGGGAACATTTGCATTCCATACCATACCATAATTCTCAATCAAAGTTTTCATAGTATGGATTGTACAACTAAATTATTGAAAAAGTTTCACGATGCTAAATTTTTATGCGCACAAAATGTGAGGCTATTATTAAATCAGTATTTAAAAATTACTGTGACAAAATACTTACAGAACACTTGGAAATTGCAGCATTTGTAACGGTTTTATCTGATGCATCCAATCATAATGAAACTAAATTGTATCCAATACTAGTAAGATATTTTAATGTTACCAAGGGCATTCAAGTAAAAAAATTAAATTTAAAATCCATTGAGGGCAAAACTGCTGAAATTTTGTCAAACCATCTATACAGAGTAATAAATGAAAACAATTTGAAATCCAAAGTTGTTGCACTAACAACTGATAATACAAACACAAATTTTGGTGGGCGAAGACGCAAAGGGGTGAATAATGTGTATGTAAAATTAAAAGATTTAATCCAAAAGAAAATACTAGGAATAGGTTGTAATGCACATATTTTGTCAAATGCAATCAACATGGCGTCATGTGCCATGCCAATTGATGTAGAAGTAATAATAACTACAATTTATTTGTATTTTAGTCGTTTTACCGTTTGTGTGGCTACTTTAAAACAATTTTGTGAAGAAGCAAATGTTCAATACAAAAAACTTTTAGGATATTCAAAAGTTAGATGGCTTGCTCTAACACCTACTATAGAGCGTGTTCTACAATTATTTGAGCCTCTCCATATTTTTTAAGTTTAGACAAATGTCCTAAAATCCTGGAATCGTTTTTCAATAATGAAATATCTGAGATATTAATGTATTTTGTACATAATCAAGCATCTATTTTTCACAAAACAATTCAAAAGATTGAAGGTGAACACATTTCAGCTACAGAAGTTAGTCTTATTTTGAATGACTTTATCCTTCAATATAAAACTCGATTTGAAGAAAAATTTCTTCCTTTAGTTATAAAAAGAAAATTGTCAGACTTAAAGGAATCAAATCCAGGCATAACAGAAAAGTTTATCAAAGAAGTGCAGAATTTTTACCAAACATGTTTTCAATATATCGAAGAATGGTCTGAAACAAACATCACAGGAAATAACAGTTCTCAATGGTGTTTTTTGACTTCATCGCAAGTATATTGGACAGATATTGAATCTTGTGTTGAGTTTTTATCTAAATAAATGCCAGACATTAAAATAGACGACAATTGTCTCTTTGAAGAAATTAGAAGACTGAATGTATTTTTAAATTCTGAAAAATTAATACAATGGGAAAATAAACACGTTGAAATTGATAAAAGATGGGTGGAAATAGTCAGCCATTTCAAAAATGAACATATTCCATGTGAAAATTTATTTATTCTTGTTCAATTTACGTTGTGCTGCCCTGGAACTAATGCAGCAGTTGAAAGGGTTTTTTCAATTGCTAATGATTTTTGGAAAAGTGAGAAATCGAGATTGAATGTTGATACTCTAGCTGCAGCACTTGCTGTAAAATTCAATATGAAGGATATTTCTTGTTCAGATATTTCCAATATATTGTTAGAAGATGATACATTGACAAAAATATTCATTCAATGGAAAAGTACTCATTTAAATAATAATTAATAGGCATGTAAGCATAATTATAATATAAAATGTTATTGTTACAAATGTTCTTTTATTATGCATTTATCATATTATAGTGTATTCTGTATTATTGTTGCAATGAATAAAATGTTTCTTTTATTTACGATATTTTTTTCTTCAATTTATTTGTGTCCTCCTTTTCATTGTAAAAAAGTTGGTCACCTTAATGTTATCAAATTTAAAAACAAAAAGAACATTGTTGCATGCATTATTCATCATTCATAGAAATGGGATAATAAAGAAAGAATTACAGACAGACAGCAAATATTTTGATTTATTGTCTTACCAATTTTGGGAAAGAATGAATTAAATAACACCGCCTGTTGTCTGGTTGCATGAAAATCATCTTCTCTAATCGTGATTTTAATGGAACCTTAAATAAATAGAATGTTCAGGAAAGATATAATATTATAATGCTGAACTTTTTTTTTAAACAAGTTTTATTAATTTTCCAGTTTTACAAAAATCCAAATATTAAGGAAGCAACATGGTGATTGGGTAATCAATAGTCCAATAACAATATCTTTCGTACATATCTCAGGTTGCATCATCAAAAATTCCCTCTCTATTTCCCTTGATTATTATATCACATTCAAATTAATACATTGCTAATTATAATTCGATCAGTTAAGACATTTATCAATATATTTTAACTTATACATATCCATATCCTGTTTTAAATTTTTACCTAATTTCAATTACAGTGTTCCAATTTAGTTTAATATCCATAGTATTTAGATTTCGGGTAACCCAAATTTCCCTTATTTCATTACAAAATAGTTGTCATATCTAAAATACACATAATGTTTACTTAAATAGATTCTTACTTTATTTCACAAATATATTCTATTTCTCATCCTAGTACCTCATCACTTACTAATAAAGTATTGTAAATCTAAGTCCTAAATATTAAATCAATTAATATCTTTTAAAATCTTCATAGCCTATTAAGTAAGATTTTAGGGTCTTCCATTATAAGAAACTCTTCTCGCTGGAGAAGAGCCTAATGCTGGGAAAGATTGAGGGCAATAGAAGAAGGGGACGACAGAGAATGATGTGGCTGGATGGAGTCACTGAAGCAGTAGGCATGAGCTTAAATGGACTCCAGAAGATGGTAGAGGACAGAAAGGCCTGAAGGAACGTTGTCCATGGGGTCGCGATGGGTCGGACACGACTTCGCAACTAACAACAACATTATAAGACAAAAAATCCCATTTTTAAAAAATCTGACTCTAGCTTTCTTTTTGTGCCAAGCAGGCTTCCATACCAAAATTCAAATTCAAATTTATTTGATTTATATACCGCCCTTCTCCCTTGCGGGACTCAGGGCGGTGAACAGGCACATTAATAAAACAGCAATACCATAATATTTAAAAATATTCAAAACAAATTAAATTAATTGTCCTGTCCTAAAACCCACTATAATAATATAAAATTATACCCAATTTAAAAATTTTAGAGTTTCAGATTTATGCCAGACCGGCCTCTTGGAACAGATAGGTCTTTAGGGCTCGGCGGAAGAGGCGTATGTCCCCCATTGTACGGAGGTCAGGGGGCAGCTCATTCCATAGGGTAGGAGCTGCCACAGAGAAGGCTCT
>NW_015386314.1:95201-97727 GCF_001527695.2 Protobothrops mucrosquamatus
TGTGCCCAGGCCGGAAGCCAGACTGACGCGGGTCTAGGTAGACGGCTTCCTCCAGGTGCCGGGAGAACTGACATGCCACCACACTCTCAACAACCTTTGCCAAAAAGGGAAGGTTGGAAACGGGGCGATAGTTGGCCAATATCGCCGGGTCCAGGGAGGGCTTCTTGAGGAGGGGCCGCACCACCGCCTCTTTCAAGGCAGTGGGTAGGGATCCCAGTGCCTTTAAATCCTCAGGTGGATCTCTCTTCATTCCCACACATGTTATTTGAATCAAGGGAGACCATCCAGTTATCAATTTTTCAAAGGAACTGGCCCCTTTGTAATCATTGGATTGTTGGCCTAATAGTTCAAATCACCATGTTTGGTTTAGTATATTTGTCGTCAGTTCAGTCTGGTCTTCTTCTTCTTCCGGTTTCATCTGGCTTAAGTAAGAACTAATGTCCAATGTTGTGATTGTTGTTTGGTTGTCTAGGTTGTCTAGGTTCTCAATATGCTGTACTTGTTGATCTTCAGCATCCTCCATCTTAGTGTTGCTTTCTTCAGTTTCTGTTGCTTTTTGAATTGCAGATTTTTTAGTTGAAATCAAGGTTTGACTATCAAAGTTCTCAGTAGATTGTAATTGGTGCTCTTCTGTTGCTTTTTGGATTGTAGGTTCATCAGGGCTTCATTTTGTAAATTTAGGGTGGCATCTTTGTCTTTCAATCTGGAATTCATTAGCTCAGTAGCTTCAAGGATTTTTTTCAAGTATAAGTTTATAGTTAAGTTGTGGGTAGTGTTCCTCCATTTCTATGGTGTTTACAGATAGTCCTTTAGTGGAAGCTGTTTTTGATAAAAGTCAGTGAATGTCCACCTCCACTATTCCTAAAAGTTGTTTTCACCACCCAGCTGTTTCAAATTCTTATCTTTTTTAGATAGTACCAAGGACAAATCTGGGCTATAGACAGGTCTCACAGTCAAAAAGAAAAAAAAATCACTTGCTATACCAGGTTTTGCCACAAGATGTCCCCGATAGCATGTAAAGTCTTTTTCCACACTCAAATTAGGCTTTTATCCAGTTTAATTTTTTTCCCAACTTAACAAGTGGATAAGGTAATAGAAATAGGAACTTTTTGGGACCCCAAATATCCAAAAAGTGCAAGTCCAGTTATTTAGTTGTTTAGTTTAGTTGCTCTTTTTTTTCAAAGCTTTATTTTCCCAAAGTAGGCAGACGCCGCGATGTTAAAGGGGGGGGGAGAGAAATTTCAAGAGGCTTTTACAGGAAGGTAGTTGGGATACAAGAAAGGTAAGGTAAGGTCTCACCCAATTCCTCCGCGGTGCTTTCGTTGTGCTTGGTGGTGATTTTGGCTTTCGGCTGGTACGGCTTAGCGATGGCTGATCTTTTCTCTGTTGGTCCAAAGGAGCTGCCTTGGATCAAACGGAAGCACTGCCGCCCTTCCACGATCTGTTGAGGGTCCTCCTCACGGTCGTTGCCCCTCCAGGGAGACTTTAGACCCTTTTCAGGGTCGCCCGACAAAGGAAAACCGGATGGCAGAGAGAGCGCTCCTCTCGTACATCCGCCGGCGCCACAATCGCAAACTGGAAGCCATTATAATGCTGAACTTTAAAAGTGGGTTATTTGTTGAAATTTCTTGCTCTATCTTTTTCTCTAATCAAGACCCCAGAAGTATAAGAAGTATTCAAATGTGGAAACATCACTCACATCAGACAGAGTAAATAAACCCATACCAGTTAAAAAATTAAATTTACATGTATGCTTCTTTTTTGATGGTAACTACTTACAATGTGACTAAGTCTTATTCCAAACAGTGGTATTGATTTTTGAGCAAGCATAAGCTCAGGTTATAGATATTCATTCATGTCAATAAGATAATGTAAGAGGAGATAGTTTGTACATCATGCTTAATCCATAATCTGGTTTGTTTTGTTTTGATTTAGCATGTCAGTGGAGAGTCCTACCAATGTAGTTTATAAAGATAAGCAAATGTAGTGTATGAACCAAACCAGCCATTCTCATTATTTGCAGATTACATATTTGCAAGTTTGCATGCTCACTAAAATTTATACATAACTACAAAAGCAATACTCATTGCACTTTTGTTACCATAAAGGAGAAACTGCCAAAGAGCCAACAATAAACAGCCCAACCAAAGAATCTCTTAGACCACCCCCACCAACACTGACAGGCAAGCCACCAGAATATAAACTGACAGCAAATAGGACTCCTTACTAGCATTGATGATATTACCTAGTTTGGGTAATGAAACGCCTGCAGGAAAACAAGCAAGCTCAGAGATTACCCTCATTTTGTTATCATTCCTGGACATGCAGAGTGGTAAAAATGTGAGGTGCCTGATGGGCATGTTCCCAGGTGAGGTTTCAATACTTTCTAATTCAGAAATGACTGTAAACTATTTGCTCATAGTTAAATAAATAGTTCACAGTTTTCATTCTAAGGTCACATAATTTGATTACTGAATAAAAAGATGAAGGCATAGTTTTGATGTGTGTGTGTGTGTGTGTGTGTGT
>NW_015386314.1:98198-103054 GCF_001527695.2 Protobothrops mucrosquamatus
CACTCATTCTCTTCCCCTGTCTCTTGTAGCTAACAAAGTGAGAAAGAGCCTGTGGCATAGAGGACTAATGCTTCTGCTTAACATGCAGACAGCCCAGGTTCGAATCTCGGAAGGGTATGTCTGACTGATGAAAACCAAACAAGGTTAGAAATAGCTATCTCAGTACTCCCTTAATTCTTTGTTAGCATTCCAAATTTTGGAAAAAAAAATATATATGTATGTATGTATGTATGTATATATGTGTATATATATATATATATATATATATATATATATATATATATATATATATATATATATATAATTTTTTTTCTGAGGTTTTCGCCGGTGTTTGTATGTAGGTCTTTGGTTATTCGGGTTTTCTCCCGCGTAAAATTGGAAGTGTCTTGGCGACGTTTCGACGAAGTCCCATTCGTCATCTTCAGGCTGATGTTTTCAGCTTCGTGCTTCTAAGAGTAATGTGTGATCGCAGCTGCTTTTATTTGCTTTTTATTATATATATATATATATATATATATATATATATATATATATATCTCAACTATATAGTACAACTATATAGTTTGTAAATAAACACCAAGTTTTCTTGTAGACTTATGAATCAAAGTATTACAAATAATTCCTTGATTGCTGATCTTGTTTAAGATGTGGCTTTCCCTCTCACATTACGGAACTATAAGGAATTTACAGGAAGTTTATCAATATGCCATTTCCAATTTATGAGAAAGATCACACGATATAATAAAGCAGGTTTAATGAAATACTTGATCATATTCAATGCTTCTATTCATATTCCAGCATGAAACAAGGCAGCCACTGGATGACAAGAATGAACCAGAAAAAAATTATTGGAATCTACTTTCTTTACTGATTGAATCCCAAATTCTGTATTCTTAGTCTAAGAAGGGAGCTGTCAACTTTTATTGCCATGCATAAATGTAATCTATTTTGGGTGCTAGTACAAATAGACAGTGAATGTATGAAGATGGCAGCAGATTACATGGGTTCCTAAGACTCACCTACTGTGTCTTTGGCATTAGTTCGGCAATATTGAAGGACTTAATGTGTGTGTGTATGTTTGTAATATTTATAACTTTGTTTTATGTTTCCTTTTTAATAAACAAGTTACATTAAATTAAAATAAAAACCCCGTAGATTCTTATAAGTGTCTTGAATTATTCATTAGTTGATAGCAAAATCCCACTTAGACCAATATACTTATTTATAAGAATATATTTCAATCTATTTTTGCACAAAAAATCCTACTTGGAATACTACAACTTATATTTCACAAAATGGAATACCTTTCACAAACAGTAAAATCTAAAATGATTGTAGATAGCCTACTCCAGATACTTCAATAGGGTTAAAATATTTTATTCCATTTAAGTAGTTTTGGATCAGGTAGTTAATCAATATTGTAATCCTACTGAAAACCACTTTAATAGTTCACTTTAGACACTGAAACTCTCCTTTGTTTATGAAGAATCAATAATAAAAATAGCACTTCATTTTCAAATAAATTCTAAATATTCTGTAATACATCTTCTTTTCCTTTTTGCAGAAAAAAAAGAATAGAAATGTTCAGGTGAGGTCCGCAACAACAGCCCAAAGTTCTCCTAAATACATATGTGTTTATTATTTGTAATCAGAGTAATAAAATGTGGCAGTGCATCCTTCCTATGCATGTGTTAAAAAGAGTGAGGAAATTGCTTGAATAAAAGCTTTGTAGACAAAAGGTGAATCATTAATTTCTGACATCTTCAAATAAGGCTAGAAAAGGGTACTGCCTCTCCAGAAAATGAATTATGCTGAACTGAATCCCATAATAATTGCTAGACATTACAAGGAGTGCTATGCTACCATAAATGGACCAATAATTTGATATGGCTATGCACACATCTTATCATTTTGTGTTTTAATATGTAATCAAAATCCTTTGAATTACTGGAATGGAGAAGAGAAATAGTATGCAACCATTTCTGTTACTTCTACTAATCAATTGATTATGTGCTATCAAGCTATTGTGAGCACACACATAGACTTTCTCCCTGACAATCTCTCCCTAACCTGGTCTTTCAGATCTTCCAATGATGCACCCATCGTCACTATAACTGAGTCCAACTACCTTAGTGCTAGTTCTCTTCTTCTCTTTCTTTGCACCTTTCCCAGAGTCTTCTGCGCAGAGCTAGATCTTTGCATAATATGTCTGAAATAAGGTACCTCAGCCTGATCATTTGTATCTCAAATGTGAACTCTTTATTGATTTGTTAAACTATCCATTTGTTTGATTTCTTGATTGTCCACAATATTCTCAGGTGTCTTCTCCAACAACAAAATTCAGAAGGATCAATGCTTTTCCTATGCTGCTTCTTCAAAGTCCAACTTGCACTTCTACAATGTTACAAGGAATACTATAGTTGCACTATTCTGATATTTGTAGGTATAGATACCTCAGGGAATCTGATTTTTTCCCCCAAGGTCTTCATGGCTGTTCTCTCAAATGTTAATCTGCAAGACAAACTCTGCAGTGAATGGGAGATCAAACAGATTCCTAATCAACCTAGCCAACAAAAGGTGTCATCCAAAAGGTAGAGGAGGGAACTAGATGTAAAGCTATACTGGAAATAATAATAATAATAATAATAATAATAATAATAATAATAATAATAATAATAATAATAATAATAATAATAATAATAATAATAATAAAGTTGGAAGGGTCCTTGGAGGTCATCTAGTCCAACCCCCTGTTCAGGCAGGAAACTCTATACCATTTCAGACAAACTCTATACCATTTCAGACAAACTCTATACCATTTCAGACAAACTTAATTCTTACTAATAGAGAAGAAGTGATAGAGGGAGTTGAAGTTGCCTGAACCTTAAGTGAAAGTGACCACATCATACTGGACTTTAATATAACCAATAGTAAACAATCCAATCAGTGTCTTAAACTTCAAAAGAGCCGATTTTAACAAACTCAGAGAGAACCTAGGAAAAATTCCATGGATGAAAATCCTAAAGGGGAAAACAACCCAAGAAGCATGGGAAACTCATAAAAGCCCAGTCCAGCACAATACCGCTGAAAAAGAAAAACAAGAAAGTCAAGAAGAAATCAGCATGGCTGCACAAAGATCTCTCTGACAAACTGAAAAACAAAAAGGACAAATACAAAAAATGGAAAGAAGAGCACATAACCAAGGCCAATTATTAGCAGTCAGCCAGAACATGCAAAGATGAAGTCAGGAAAGCAAAGACTCAGAACAAACAAAGACTTGCAATAGAAATTAAGGATAATAAAAAAAGGTTTCTTCCAACATATTAACAAGAAAAAAGTTAAGGAAATCGTAGGTCCACTAAAGAGAGAGGATGACAAGGAAATAATGGAGGCAACATGGAGAAAGCAGAGCTGCTTAACTCATACTTTGCATCAGTCTTTAGACAAAAAGAAACTACAGCCCAACATACCAAAAACAAACCACTGCAAAAGACAAACTAGAAAAAAAAATTAAAATAAGCAGGAAAGTGGTAAGAGAACACCTATCTGACCTTGATGAATATAAATCACCGTGACTCAACAGACTACATCCCAGAGTTCTGAAGGAGCTGGCAGATGTTATCTTAAAACCACTGCACCATATCTTTCAAAAATCCTGGAGCACCATGGAAATACCTGAGGATTAGAAAAGGGCTGATGTGGTTCCCATCTTCAAGAAAGGGGAAAAAACAGTCCCAGGAAACTACAGACCAATCAGTTTAACATCAATACCTGGGAAGATCCTAGAAAAGATAATCAAAAAACAAATCTGTGAACAACTAGAAGTAAACAAAATTATAACTAGTAGCCAGCACAGGTTTCTTAAAAACAGATCATGCCAAATCAATCTTATTTCATTCTTTGATAGTGATTAAACGAGTTGACCAGCAAAATGCTGTGGGCGTAGTATACTTAGATTTCAGAAGGCATTTGATAAAGTAGACCACAATCTACTCCTTGGTAAGCTAGAAAAAGGTGGAATAGACAACATCACCACCAGATGGATCTCTAGCTGGCTGGCAAGCCATACTCAATGAGTAGTCCTCAATGGCACTGCATCCACATGGAGAGAAGTAAACAGTGGGGTACCACAAGGTTCCTAGGCTCAGTACTATTCAATATCTTCATAAATGACTTAGATGAGGGAATTGAAGAGGAACTCATCAAATTTGCAGATGACAGTGAACTAGCAGGAGTATCCAACACCCCAGAAGACAAACTCAAGATCCAAAAAGATCTTGACAAACTTGAACAATGGGCCCTATCCAACAAAATGAGTTTCAATGTGGAGAAAAGCAGTTTTACATTTAGGCAGGAAAAATCAAAGGTACAAGTACAGATTAGGCGAGACCTGGCTTAAAAACAGTAACTCTGAGAGGGACCTTGGAGTCCTAGTAGACGATTACTTGACTATGAGCCAGCAGTGTGCAGAGCAGCCAAAACAGCTAATACAATCCTGGGTTGTATAAACAAAGGCATAGAATCACGTGAAGTATTAGTACCGATTTATAAAACCCTAGTAAGACCATACCTGGAATACTGCAGCCAATTGGTCACCATATCACAAAAAAGATGTTGAGAGTTTGGAAAAAATTCAGAGAAGAGCAACTAAGATGATCCAAGGCCTAGATACTAAAGCATACAAAGAACAGCTGTAGGACTTGGGTTTGGCTAGTCTGAAGAAAAGAAGAAATAGGGGAAACATGATAGCAGTGTTCCTGTATTTGAGGGGCTGTCACAAAGAAGAGGAGGTCATGTTATTCTCCAAAGCACCAGAGGGCAGGAAAAGAAACAACCTGGAATTAAGGAGAAACTTC
>NW_015386314.1:103836-105060 GCF_001527695.2 Protobothrops mucrosquamatus
CCAAGGCCTAGATACTAAAGCATACAAAGAACAGCTGTAGGACTTGGGTTTGGCTAGTCTGAAGAAAAGAAGAAATAGGGGAAACATGATAGCAGTGTTCCTGTATTTGAGGGGCTGTCACAAAGAAGAGGAGGTCATGTTATTCTCCAAAGCACCAGAGGGCAGGAAAAGAAACAACCTGGAATTAAGGAGAAACTTCTTGACAGTGAGGACAATTAACCAGTGGAACAGTTTGCCTACAGGAATCATGGGCGCTCCATCACTGGAGATTTTTAAGAAGAGGCTAGACAGTCACTTATCTGAGATGGTATAGGTTCTCCTGCTTGAGCAGGGGGCTGGACTAGAAGACCTCCAAGGTCCCTTTCAGCTCTATTCTATTCTAACCTAGAACTAAGGAGAAATTTCCTGACACTCAGAACAATTAATCAGTGGAACAACCTGCCTCCAGAAGCTGTGAATGCTTCAAAACTGGAAGTTTTTAAGAAGAGACTGGACAGCCATTTGTCTGAAATGGTATAGGGTTTGGACTAGATGACCTCCAAGGTCCCTTCCAACTTTATTATTGTTGTTGTTGTTATTGTTATTATTTCTCAAGAGCTTATTTCTTTATTATTGATAGTTGATCTTAAAAGGCAGATGCTATCCACCATTTCAAAATCTTTACAATCAATTCTAAGACTGATTGTTGTCATTATTTTCTTCTTCTTTATATTTAATTTTTGTCCCATTTTTTCATTCTGCTCTTTAACTTTTATAACTACAGTTTGTAGATCTTTTGCATTTTGTCTGTCAGAATAGTTTGATCGTCACTGTGCAGTTAATAATGTTTTTTTCCTCCAATTTTAAAATCATGCTCATCTAGTTTCTTTTAACATATATTCAGCATGTAGGTTAAATTTTAAAAAGGCAAGAGTATACAGCCTTGATTCATTCTTCACAGCCTTGGTTCACTTCTTTGCCAACCGGACTCCAGGTTAGCAAAGAAGTGAATCAGGGCAGTACAGTATACACTCACCTTTTTTTTTAATTTAACCTACATGCTGAATATATGTTAAAAGAAGCTAGATGAGCGTGATTTTAAAACTGGAGGAAAAAAACATTATTAACTGTTTGTTTCTCCATGTTCTGTTCATACTGTAGCTTCCTGACCTGTGGTTTTCATGAGTACAATGAGATGTTCAGGGTTTCCCATTTCCCATTTTTCTAAGCATCATGGTGGCTTCT
>NW_015386314.1:107532-176006 GCF_001527695.2 Protobothrops mucrosquamatus
AATTTAACCTACATGCTGAATATATGTTAAAAGAAGCTAGATGAGCGTGATTTTAAAACTGGAGGAAAAAAACATTATTAACTGTTTGTTTCTCCATGTTCTGTTCATACTGTAGCTTCCTGACCTGTGGTTTTCATGAGTACAATGAGATGTTCAGGGTTTCCCATTTCCCATTTTTCTAAGCATCATGGTGGCTTCTAATAATGGGATTTAAAAAAACATATTTTTATATTTTTATATTGGAATGATCATATTTTTATATTGGAATGATCATAGAATTAGAAAGTATTTCTGAGCTTGGAGCATAAGATATGCAGATACATTTTTGTCTTTAGCTTTATATAATGCTAGAATTTTGTTAAGGAAAAAAACACTTCATAAGTGAATAGGGTCTACACAAACCTTGGGAGAGGTCTTGACAAACTGATGGCTTAAGAACTAATGACTAAACTAATAATTTATTAGTATTTATTAATTACAATTTAGCTTTTCTGTCTTTCAAAGACTTTGTAGATACATACAAAATTTTTCTCCATTATTTCTTTACTAATCAACCCTATACAGTTCCTTAAGATTAGGGAAGTGATTGGCAGACTTTCAATATGCTTAGCCACCAAGCTGGATATTATTCTGAGGCATTGAAGGATAAGTACACTGTCATTAACAGAATAATGCCTCCAAAAGTCAGAATTATATTATATTCCTGCAATATAATTGCAGCAATAGATTGCAAGAATTCATGAAAACTGGTTTTATTAATATAGATCTCTTGCTTTTATTTCAAGACCAACTTATGACCTGGCTTCTTTAAATATTGTCTCCTGCTGTATATGACCTCACCAATATATTAAAATATTGATAAAGCTTGTAATATAGCAGATTTTATAGTATATTTCTCAGTGGCAGCACCATCATGAAACATCTTCTTCAAAAAACACATGCTTCATGATTGCTTTCTATTTCTTTTGGGCAACTGATTATTCTGTTGATCGTTTAGAAATGTGACACTGTTACAGAAGTACTTATTTATATTTCAAAAACATAAAGGCAATGCCTTACTTAAGCCAGCTATTACAAAATAGATGCAAGCTTTCAAATTTCCAAGAATACTTCATCAGTAATTGTGGTTAAAAGGCAATAATGGGGAGGGGGGCTGATAGAAAAAAGACATGATGTTAGAACAGTGTCTACACCAGTTTATATCTTAGAGTGAAAGAATGCCTCCAGACATGCAAATGGGGAATTATCCAGTATGCAGTATTGTTAGATTGCACTAAATGCTCTCTCAAAGCCTGTTGGAAAAAAGAAACAGGAAAGATTTGTAAATTCCACTCCTCCCCCTTTTTATAAAATATTAACTCCAGCTGTTAAAGTTGAAACTGTTTTCATCTTATGTAAAAAAATTCAGATACCTTGGTTGATGGAAAAACAAAGAAAGAGCTGTCTTTTATATTATCTGCCATTCTGAGACTTAAGGGTAACAAACAATGTAATAATAAATGATAGTAATAATAATATTTTAAAAGACAAAAAGGGTATGAAAAAAACAGCAGAGAAAGGATAGACATTGGATGAAATTTATTCATTCCATAAATCAAACACCTGCCTAAGTGAAATCTCTGCAGCTATTCTTTCATCCCCTTCTAAGTATGCATAGCTTTACTACCTATGAATAGTGCCATATAAATGAAACTATTTTTACTATATAATTGTGTCTTCAAAACTTTCTTTGCTGATGAATGTTCTCCAACTACATTCAGCATGATATAAAAACCTGATCTGAAATAATATTACTCTTGATATTTACTTAGCTAAATATCTTAGCTATTATTACTTAGCTAGTTAGCTTATTAATATTACCTAGCTGAGTACTGATGTCTTAGTATGTACGATCAGGGAAGACCAGTTGAACTCCATTTGCAGCCATGGAAATTCACCAAGCCATTCTCTTTCAACCTAACCTACCTCACAAAGTTGTTCTAGTTGGGATAAAATGAAGACATATCCCCTGTCCAGATAGCCCAGAAAATTTGTAAGAATGCCAAGATATAAATTAATATTTTAAAAAGAAATCACATGGTGATAATACTAAAGGCAGAATAATTCCAGTGATACCCAATAAAATATAGCCCAATAAAATATATCTAACCCTCCCTGGAGAATGAAGATGAAGCATGGCATGCCATTTCAGGGATAACATTGAAAATTGCCCCCTGCAACCTCTACCAATATCACTGCATATTCTACTCCCCCTCAGTACTCGCTTATCCTTCATATTTCTATCCCAAACATTAAGACTCTGAGATATTATCTACCAAAACTTTGGGAAGCAGCCAAAACACAATGGAATCCTTTGATGTGCCTCAAGCTGCAGAAACTTTTGAAGCCAGCATGGGAGCACCAGCTTGAGCAAACCAGATCTTTTCTTGACACAGTGCAAACCCTTGTTAACTACAGCATCAAATCACGGGCAGTGTTGCTTTTGACCACATAGAAAACCCTTAACTGAACTGCAAATGATCCAGTCCAGCAGCAGTTGGGGAAGCAATTCTACTCTAGACAAGTGGGAATTCCATAGGCATCCCTCAGTGTGCTTGCATCCCCTAGGCTCCTCTTAGCATGCCATAGAAAAATAGCTCATATTTATTTCCAGACTGCTCTCTGATGTACAGTATGAATGTGTGTATATGTGTATGTATAGAGAAACTTGGCATGCATATTTATATCCATTACCAACTAATGAAATGTAACTGGCTGACAACAGCCTAAACATTGCCAAAATCAAACATGAGGCCTGCAGATGTCCCTGGGAATAGAAAATAAAGCCTCCTTCTGAGGGGTCAGTACAACACAAAAGGTTAGCCTTAAATTTGGTACAGATGCGAAACTTGCCATTTGAAATGCATTTTGCTAGTGGATGGGGGTGTTTTCAGAGAGAAAAGTATAAATTCAGTTTCAAAACCCAGGTACTTAATGTTTTCTGCTGCCTCAAATTATGTGACTCGGGTTGTTTTGATACTGTACGTTGCAACTTGTCTGTTACCCCAGGGTATGGTGAGGATGGAGGAAGAGAGAAGAAAAATAACATTTGACTTTGACACAAGAAAAGAACAGGCTCTCTGGTCTATAATTACTTGAACTAACATCACTTTTTACTCAGAAGGTTAAAACTGGGATCAAGTAAAAAAAGAAAAAGTGCTAATTTCTTTACTGGTGGTGGATTCACATGTTAATCATTGCCAGTAATAACCAGTCAACAGTCTAACGCTCAGGGAAGAATGGGCTTATTCTCAAAAAAATAAATTCAAGGAAGTAATGTTAAATTGCTGCTTATGACATCAACTGGAAAAAAGAATGGAACACAAATAGAACTAGTATTTCCCTAGCCTAAATCCTTGTGGTGACTCTTCAACTTCATTGGCCAGGGAATATGCATTCTGGCATTAAGAGCAAGAAGATTTGTCTATAGTGGAAGCTTCTATGAAATGGGGTTAAACGAACCTATTTAGATCAAACAAAGGAAGTAGCAAACTTCAAAGGTCTTGAGGTCACTGGTCACTAAGATTGAAAAACTAATTTTATTTAGGATAAATTGTTGCAGCCAAAGAGATCTTGAAGAAAACAAGGAAAGAGGAGGAGGAGGAGGAGGAGGAGGAGGAGGAGGAGAAGGAGAAGGAGAAGGAGAAGGAGAAGGAGAAGGAGAAGGAGAAGGAGAAGGAGAAGGAGAAGGAGAAGAAGAAGAAGAAGGAGAAGGAGAAGGAGAAGAAGAAGAAGAAGAAGAAGAAGAAGAAGAAGAAGAAGAAGAAGAAGAAGAAGAAGAAGAAGAAGAAGAAGAAGAAGAAGAAGAAGAAGAAGAAGAAGAAGAAGAAGAAGAAGAAGAAGAAGAAGAAGAAGAAGAAGAAGAAGAAGAAGAAGAAGAAGAAGAAGAAGAAGAAGAAGAAGAAGAAGAAGAAGATGATTTGTCAAGTGGCATAATTTCTGAATTTATCCAATGCCCAGTTGGAAGCACAGTTAATTGTGCCTCATTCACTAACTTATTCAGTGGTTACAATAATACCACATGCTGTTTGCACAAGCCCTACATTTGTGTATTCAGTTTATCTAGAATTATATTTCTTTCACACTAATGATTACCTCTGTTTGATGTCATTTGTATATGTCACAGACATCTTTTTTATTTTGGCATCCAATATATGTCAAATATCTCTAATTCATGCACAAAATTACACAGTGGTATGTTCTCATCTATCTTCAGGTTGCTGGGAACCATAGATGGAGCTTATTTAAGTATCCTCCATTGGCTGGCTATAAATCCACATAACAGTGGTCTAAACTGGCCCTTGGGAGACTTTTTCAACTTAATCGTTTATTAAAACCTATTGGAAAAAGAAATACAATTCATAATAGTCTTGAAGTGAAATTTTTCTTAACATTGGACTTTCCAAATACTGCCAACTTTACTCATAGCTGCTGCCAGCAAGCCTGGCAGTTGAAAAAAATACCATCTCATTACCCATTCAGTCCTGTAGGCTTGTTGAGAGGGCAAAAGAGCAACTGTATTTGGAATGAAGTGAATGAAAAACTAATAGGACTGGCAAAGCAAATAGGAAAGATAATTCTCAAACTAGAGATACAAGACAGCTTCTGTATTTTGGACACCAAGTATTTACAATCATACAATTGGAAGAGCCATTTAGTACATCACATTCACCCTCCTATTTGGTTCATAAACCCTAATTAAAGTATCTATTACAGCTGGCAGTGGAGCCCTGATTTTAACATTTCCAGTAAAGAAAAACCAACTGTTTCCCTGGAAAATTCTTCCATTGTTGATTTGCTCATCAAGTTTTTTTCTAACACTCAGAGAGAATCTGCCTTTCTCTAATGTTCATGTTTCTGGTTCTATGTTCTAGAACAATAGAGATTAGTTTTTGATTTTCTTCAGTACATTTGCTGTCTGGGTTATAAGTAAAGAACCTGGCATTTGTTTCTGAATTAAACCTTGTTACATTATTTTCAGCTGGTTTCACTAATCTATCAAAATATTTTATTCTTATTTCTCTTGTAGGGCATTAGAATATCTTTTGTCATGTGCAAGTTCAGTAAATATTCCCCTTTACTACTTCAACACCTCTTCTAAGACATTAATAAAAACATTGCAGAATACAGGGCCCAAAGCCAAACTTTGTGGCACCAAACTTAATAGCTCCAGTTTGATGGAGAACCTTTGATATAAACTCTTTAAGCAATGATTTAAGCTACCAATATTGCCACTTAATAGTCCTACCATCAGGTCCTACATTTAACTAATTTGGCATGGGATGCTTTGCTCAAATTGAGATATATTGTGTAATATAAGTTATATAACTAATAAAAAAGTTTAAAAAGTAAACTCTACCTTGAGCTAAATCCACTTTTGGTAACCACAACAAGTCTAGTTGACATTTGACCATTTTCCTTGTTACCTGTTAGCTAGCTTTCCTGTTTTCATTGAGCAGCTCATGTACTGATTTTTGTTCTCTTTTATTTTTAATACAGAATATTTAAAGAAGCTATTTTACTGCTTTTAAAATTCTTCATTAACCTCTCAGATCATTCTGAACTCTAATTTTTTTCTCTGAGATCATCACTCCTTGTATAAAATAAATAATGGTAAAATAATGCTCTTTTCATACCGTTCATTTCTTCTTTTTTCTTTAAAAACTTTCACTACATTTTGAGTAGTCACACTGGGTTAATTGATTGTTTGAAATTGTGGTTTTTATTATTGCTTTTTTTTAGTATTTCCCATTTATATTTTTCTGTTAGCCTCTCCTGACATGGAATCCTATTTATTCCTTATGTTAAGTTTATTGAAATTCATTATCTTGAACTCCAATGTAAAATTTAATGTAACATTCAAAACAACCTATGCTTAAAGCACAACCTATTTTTTGGTCAGTCCAGTTTCAGATTGAATGGGTTGAAATTTGCACCTCAAAATTTGAAGTAAACTGATATGCCATTTTGAGTTCTGTTTGATGGAGGGAGTTAAAAGGCTATAACGCAGAAATATTGAATTGTATATGGGTACTTCATTCTATTCATAAAAAGGGATAACAAATAATTTTTTAAAATTCACAATAATCTTCTCTATATCTTCTATGGCAGAAATAACAAGGATAAAGAAAAAAACACCTTAGGCCCAGCAAAGTACCTACTGAGAAGTTGGAATGAATCCATGCAGATAGTGTCTAACTCCAAAATAAAAATACACACTATAAAACCTTTTTCAATTTGACTATTCTGGGATGCTGGGCTTTGTATGCCACCGAAGACTGCTCCCTGACTTGCTTTGTGAAATGGTGTAGAAAATTCCACTTGCACAATAGAGAACAAAAGACTCAGGAGTGCAGCCGCAAACAAGACTAGTATTCTCTTCTCCTGCCCCCACCCAAGAGTCTGAGGGGCATATAATTAAATGAAGTAATATAACTCATATCAACATCAGATGTACCTCATACATTTAGTGTCCAGAAATACCCCTACCCTCCATCTATTCAGAATGAAGTTGTAGTGACATATATTGTCTGTAACAACCCCATAAGAAGCAAAAGAAGAAGAAAAGCCACTGAATCTGCAGACCACTTCACAAGGCTGTGAACCCCTTCTTATTGATTTCATTCAAAGCATTGAATTGGAATCTTCAGGAATATACTTTGATGGAGTGATTCAGTCAAAGCTCTGTCAAACCAAAGCAACTTTTGAAACTTTTCAGATCTCTGCTGTTTTCAGTAGTAGGGAACTAATATTATTGATTGTGTGTATTTATAAGAGGAGAGCTGTTTTACTTTTTGGTGGCAAAAAATCAGCAGTCTGATTTTAAGAAAAAAAATGTTAGCTAGAAAAGGTGATAAAAGACTGCTGATAATTGTGTATGTTTCTATGTATATGAAAGCAACCATAATTTCATTGAAACAATTTTTATAGCAAAAAAGTGAATGTTTAGATCATTATTTGTAATGATCACTGAAAAATAGGAAAAGGGTAGATTTTTTTAAAATTATGTTACCATTACAATACTACTAAGTGTAAGACTCACAATTTTACTTGCCTGGTAGTCATTAATCACAGATCCACTGTGGCAGATATTTGGGCTCATTGGGAGGTTGGGTTAGACCACCATTAATACTCTTTCACTCGGTGGACCTGTTTGCAGACTAAGTGAATCAAAAGCCATCCTAGGGGGAAATCCAGACTCACTCCACTCACTTCTACTCCTGCTTGGTATCCACCAAGAGAACACTGGCAAAAGCCCTCTATATATCAGCCCCTACTTTGGTACCCATGGAAAGGAAAGTGAGAAACAAGAGAAGAGCAATGGTGTTCTAAGCCATTCTTTCTTCCACAAAGATCCTGCTCCAGCTGTGACCCACCAATCCCTGCTTAATATCCCTCTTTCCCTTTTTGGTGGTCACAGAGGGCTGAAGGCAGGTTGCTGGGGGAGTGATGATGAGCTTCTCCTATGTTTGCCCATCTCTTGGAGTATCAAGCCAATTTTTTTTCCAAATGGCCCATGAGAAGCTCACACTCTTTCGAAAGAGAATAAAAAGGCAGGAAAACAACACTGAAGGAGTTATCCTTCACCCACAATAACTAATCTCCAATAAGGCAACTAGGAAGGAAAAAAGAAGAATGAGAGAAACTGAGACAAATATCTTGGGGCACATTCCTAGCATCACAGACAAGCAGACAGGACTGGCAGTTTCCAGACATCAGATGCATGCACACAGAGAGAGAGAGAGCACCCTTGGTCATCTAGACCAAGCAGGGAGTGGTGTTTGTTAACATATGAGAATATGTGGGAGGATATATAAATATTTTCAGAGCTTACTGGGGAGAAGCTTTGCTAATTCTTTTTTCCACTTGAAGTCATTGTTATCACAAGTACTTCCAGGAATGTGGGCAATGAAAATTATTGTAAGGAGATAGATTAATTGACTTTTCTAGCCAGTTAGTTTCGGAGTCGTGTTTATTGGCCACTGTGACTAAGGCCATGAATACTACAATGGAAAACATGAATTTTCCAGACATTCTGTAAATCTAGATCGACCAGATGCATCCTACAGAAATCAAGATGACCACTCCACGATAAGAATAATAAAGTTTTCTGTATGTTTTTGTTTTCATCTGATGGCCATATAGATAATTGTAGCCTAGATCTGGTAGCACTTTTTGTGTTTGTCCTGAGTCAACCTTGACTCCTGACTTCTGCATAGTCAAATCCCTGCCATTTTCTTGGCAACATTTTTTTTAAAGTAGCTTGCCATTGCTTTATTCCTAGAGCTAAGATAGAGTGACTTGCTCAAATCAGCCAGCTTACTTTGGGTCTAAGGCAGTGCTAGAACTTAACTTCCCCTGGTTTCAAGCCCAGTACTTTTTTCTTAAAAGATTGAAAAGTCAGAGATGATTTATGAGATTTACATGATATGGCTGCCCAAGAGAGGACAGTTTAACACAAAACAAAGAGTACAGAGAAGAGCAACAAAGATGATTAGGGTACTGGAGGGTAAAGCATATAAGGAACGGCTGCTGGAATTGGGTATGTCTAGTTTAATGAAGAGAAGGATGAGGGGAGACATGATAGCAGTGTTCCAATATCTCAGGGACTGCCATAAAGAAGAGGGAGTCAAGCTATTTTCCAAAGCACCTGGAGGCAGGACAAGAAGCAACGGGTGGAAACTAATCAAGGAGAGAAGCAACCTAGAACTAAGGAGAAACTTCCTGACAGTGAGAACAATTAACCAGTGGAACAACCTGCCTCCAGAAGCAGTGAATGCTCCAACACTGGAAGTTTTTAAGAAGAGACTGGACAGCCATTTGTCCGAAATGGTATAGGGTTTCCTGCNTATTATTATTATTATTATTATTATTATTATTATTATTATTATTATTATTATTATTATTATTATTATTAAATTTGGACTTTTCCCTAACCTCACATTGACCTGGATTAGATACTCATTCAACATGTTAATCCACATATGATATATGTTCAGTGACTACAGGAACTATATTAATATCAATGTTAACAACCATTTATAGTTTGATCCTCTATGAACTAGTCCTGCCTGCTTTCAAAACCATCCATACTAACTGTTATTACTGTAAATGCTGACAATATCTACTACTGTTTAATTAGGTGTTGCATAAAAAAGAAAGTCCTTCTGTTAGTCTTGAATTTCCTTGCGTTTAATTTCAGTGGATGACATCAAATTCTAATACTGTGGAGTAAAAGGAAGACTTCTTTTTCTTTCTCCCCTTATCTTCCTCCATTCCACTTTAAAGACCCCCATTTGTCATAGACTTTCCTTGAAAAGAAGAGTTGCTAGAGCCCTCTAGTAGTTGGGATTACTCTTTTTTTGCACCTTTTCTTGTTCTATTCTTTAAATCCTTCTGGAGATGCAGTGGCCACCTTATCTAAGGCAATAATATAAACTGTACAAGGGTAATTGTTTCAAATATTTTAAATCATCCCCAAACTACATAAGAGAATATTAACCATAGTCTACAAATGGTTGAAACATCCCATCATCATCTTTGGGAAGGGCAAATCTTGAAGAGAAGCAGAAAGTCAAGACAGAAGAACAGTTTGAATGTTCGGAGGAGCTAGACTCCTTTAGGTCAGGGGTTAGAGGTAAAAGTTTGAAGTCAATATTCTTTCTTGCGACTCTTGCAACATTCTTAGCATGTTTTGTGTCTTCTTTGGAAATGAGTATCAGATGTGATTGGAAGAAGCGAAAAGCATATTGGCTTATCATTTGTCAACGTCCTTCTGATGAAACAAACAACAGACAGAGATTAAGGCCAAGAGATTTATTTCTTCTGACAGGCTCAGTGTGTTCCTCTATTTTTCTTCATTATTCTTGACATATATCCTGTCATCCTCTGAACTTCTGAAAGGGTCAGCTGAGCCCTGATGTCAAAGCAGGCAAAAGAAGTAAGTGGTGGAGCTGCTCTCAGATGTTTGAATAATAACATCAACCCCAAAAAATGGAACTGGAGGGGATGAAACCAGATATTAGGTTAAATCCAATAGGATTATTGATTCACCCACTTATTATTGGCTATACTTTCCCTTGAAATGTTCTTGAACAGTATTTTTTTACTAACATAATACTTCCACAAAGTACATAAACAGTTCTGCTAAGAGAGACAATTATCATATTCAATTGAATATTCACAAAGTTGTCTTTATTTTACCTAATCGCAGTGTCAATATTTACAGGCACAGATTTACCTCCTTCAAGTCTGTTCTGAGTGTGAGTTATAATTGACTAATATTTAAGAAGTGCAGGAGCGCACTCTGCAAAGTGCCAAGACTCCTTAATATGATAATCTGAATGTTCAGTTTTCCATTTAAAAAAGCAATTTATAGTAATAACAAATATATTCTGCAGAAATTTTATTTAATGTAATAAAAGTCTGGGCTCATTCCATTTTTAACTACAGTAAATTCATGTATTTCAAATGGGCAGCTACATAATTTTCTCAATAAATAAATGTTCTAAATGCATAAATATTCTATTTCTTCACATAGAACAACAAAAAACGCTGTTAATTTATTGGCTGATAGAAATTTCCACATTAATTCATAGCCAATAAACTACGACAAAACAAACCATGAATTAGAACAAAGTGTGAACCCAGCCCATACAGAATGGAAGGGGATCTTTGCTATCCAGCCTTACTACTCTTCTCTTCCTTTATGCAAATCCAAAGTAAAGAACTCATAATAGATACAGTAGCTGTTTAATACTTTTTTTCCCATATTGTCATGCATTGAACTTCACACATTGCTACGTGATAATATCTTTCATGTCCATTTTTAATGAGAATTTTTTTAAATGTGCACTATGTGAATAAGGCTTCTAATCTGATCTAATGCCTATTTTTTGTCCTTTTTTCTGGGTAAAGTGGAGACATCTTACATGCTATTACATGAAGGAAGAAATTGCAATTAGCTTATGAATAACATATGGACAGAAAATAGAGTCGGAGTTTTTTCCAGACTAATACAATGGCTATCAACTTAGATATTAGAAGTTATTTACATTTCAATGAAAGAGGGAAGAATTATAGAGACCGCATGAGAAAACATTTTAAGACACAGCTTTATAGGTAACATCGATCACATTGGAAGTGATGGAGCTTCTAGAGAAATATAAGCAAGTCTGAAGTGTCTAGAGATGACTTTAAACATTATCTTCTATTTATCCTATGTGCCCTTCATGAATGTAAACTACGGCTGAGTCTAGAAACCCTTCCATTTCCCCAGCCTGTCAATCCAACATCTTTCACCAGTGCTAATTTCTCTATTTTAAAGGAGGGAAGCATTTGCAAAAACAAACATAGTACTTGCTTGCTCTTGGACAATGACTAAACGTCACAGCCTAAGTATGCAAAATCACCTGCCACCCTACAGATGATAAGACTATATTTGCCTTCCTCTACAAGGCCTCAAAGGGGTGAAACAGTACAGCACTCTCATTTGAGAAGTCATGAGGGAGGGGGAAAAAAGTCCTTCATCACCTTAATGATCATATATGATATATTTCTGTCTTGTCTAACACAGAGAAATGCATCTAGAAACAGTTCTCACACACAAAAAATAACCTTCACCAAAAGTTCTCTAACTTTAACCATCCAGGGCTGGGTTTAAAGACTGAAAAAACGGAAACAAAATGATACAAGTGTGAGCAGAATCAGAGAAGAGAAACATTATCTCTGAGAAAAACCTATAATGGCCAGCTAGCTTATTTTAACAAGAAAAATAATCACAATCATCCTCTTTTTCTAATCTCACCATATTTTCAGGACACTTCTCTTCAATTCCTCACAAATCTGAAGTTTGAAGCCAGCTCACTTAGAGCAATACTAAGGTTCTGTGATGAGGCCTAAAGCAAAGATTATGAAATTATATCTTAAAAGAAATATAATGTAAATTTGGAAATGTTGGCTCTTCTGACTCATCCAAAGAAGCCTGGGACAGAGAAAAAATGAATGTGGATAAAACTACATAATCTTTAGGCATCTGCCCTCAAATCCATAACAGTACTAATATTAATAGGATAAGTACAATTCCTGAAGAAACCAGTCTATGTTAGCTGTGCCCTGCTAACCTATTCTCTCACATACGTATTCCCTTATAAATTCCGTGATATTGAGAAAGCAGAGTCCCTTCATGAAGCTGTAATGTCCTATTTGTTTTCTAAATGGGATTCAAAGAGTTGCTCTAGTTGACTTTCTGTTGGCTTTGTCTTAAATGGGAATAATTTAATGGCATCATTAAACAGTAAATGGAAAGGCTCACCAGATAATGATTGGATTGTTGTGAGTTTGCACATATGGTCTACTGGAGATTCAAAGCAGAAAAATAGGATGTTTTAAACAAGAAGGATCTTCTGATGTGATAGCAAATTGTAAGGAAATTAGCTCCACAGACTTTCTATTATGTAAGAGTAGCAGAGGTTCATTTCCCTTCTTGCTTACTCCATCACACAGCAAAAGGAGGATCAAATTGCTTTTAATTAACAAGTCTGATACTGGTTAGCCTCCAAAAAGAGAAAAGGAACTCTTCTATGTTAGATAGAAGGCTGCCACTTCCAATTACACATACCAACCAATTCGTTAGATGGAAAGGGTTAATTTTAAATTGTAAAACTGTGCAAACTAGTTTCCCTTAGAGGATATCAAATGGCCAAGAGATTAATGGAACTATTGCCTAGAAGACATGCTATAATGTTGTGTTTATATTAGAAACTTGTCTACACTGGAAATAGAATTAAAAAGGCCTTGAGTTTAAATTTTAATTGCAATATCTCATATTCTTAAGCTTGGCCAAGACATGAAACTTCCTGAGTGTTAAGAGGAACATTGTGAATAGAGACATAACTGAGAAGCCACATAGAAACTATATCAGCTGGAACAAAGAAGAATTGAAAAGAAGTTTGAGTTTCTTTTTTCTTCCAGCTGAAGGATTAAAATAGGGCAAAGCAGAGTTGATTTGGATGCCCTATGTGTTTTCTCAGAGTATTTGATCAAGCGCTTTCCACAACTGAAGCTATTGCATACACAAAATAATTTCCTCTCTTCTTCCATATAGGTACAAATAAAGGACATGATGTATATGTAACTGGGAAACTATCCAGATTTATTCTTTTGCCACTGCAGATTATACAGCACTGGTTCTCTAACATTTCATTCCTGTGGGCTACTACATTGCAATGTAAAGTTTTTGTAGGCCATTTAAAACATTTTAACATAGCCTATGGCCAAAATTATAATCGCTGAATGTGCATTGAAGTTTATCATGACCTTATATACAGTAGCTTGCAAAACTACCATTATTTAAATTTGGGAAATATTTAAACATATATTAAATATCTGTCAGTATACTACAAGTACCTCCTATTTTGTGAAATGTCGGCATCAGTATACCCATTTACAAAGCATGCTATTAATTAGAGATCCTAGCTAAAACTTAGTTTGTAAGTTAAAGATTGAATACATTTGTTAGTGATTGTTATCATCAGTGACTGGTTTCACCTAATATTAAATCATCCTTCACTACCATGAATCACCACAAATATGCTCACAGATCATTAGTAATCCATTGACTCCAGATTGGAAATTACTACATTTATCAACTATAAATGGAATGGTTACCCATACCCATTTGCAGCATCCTCTACTAACCTTAAAGAAATTGACAGTTTTGATATATTCTGGGCAGCATATCACAAGTGCATATCACTTTTATTCTAACCTTTACACAACCATGTTCATGTTATTCTATACAAAATAGGATCACTAAATTAGAAACTACTTTCCAAGTAAACATACTGCATGAGTGCTAGAAAGAACTCTGATTATGCATTTGTTGATTTACAAAAAAAACCCACAATAAGATCATGGATTGTTAAATGTTTTGAATCAATATGCAATTGAAAGTTGGTTGTTGATTTCTATAAGCCAATAAGATTCCTTTTCACATGCAAAATGCTCTTCTCCAATCTGATCTTTCCATCAGTTCCTACTAAGTTTTAGGAAGTTTGAAGTCTGAGCAAGGATTTGAACCTAGATCTCCCCATTCTTTGTTCAATACTCTAATAAGTATAGTGCACTAATGGAAGGAAAAGTTTAGCGAGAATATTGTCTTACCAATATTCTATGCTTTTGTGATTATAATCATACAAAATGTGCAAAATAAGTGTTTGAGAATGTAACACTCCTTATGGATGATGCCATTATGAGGCCAGTTCAGCAGTTTCCAGTCTTACAATAAGTTCTTTAATCTGTTTTAAATCTTTCTGGTAAATATAAATAAGAAAACCATGTATCTTTTTCATTGTCTGTTCTCTTAATTTTATTTTGGATTTTGGACTCTCTTAACCATTTTCAATTGCATTTTTATTTCTTTTATGCTGACAGCCACAAAGGTGTTTTTGGGCCCAGCCCGGATTTGTATTTATTCCAATATAAATTCCATATGGCATGTTTAACCTAATGATTTTTGAAATCTACATTAATCTTGACTTTATTGTGCCACAGATATTCATGTCATCCAAATTTCAGGCTGCTTTTAATTTTAAAAGTCTTCTTTTTCTGAGCAACATCCATGCTTCCATCCTCTTTTCTTTACATCTTTTAACACCTAATATTTAACTCATGCTTTTCCCCCTGCCACAAATACTTAGATATATCATTTTGCCACTGTTTAAAAGATATAAAGGTAAAGGTTTCCCCTGTCCAATCATTTCCAACACTCTGGGGCAGTGCTCATCTCTGTTTCTTAGTCAAGGGAACCAGTGTTGTCCGGAGACATTTCCATGGTTATGTGACCAGCATGAGTATATGCCGAGATGCACGGAACACTGTTACCTTCCCACCGAGGTGATACCTATTTATCTACTCACATATGCATGTGTCAAACTGCTAGGTGGACAGGAGCTGGGACAAGTAATGGAAGCTCACATTTCCATTACTTGGATCACGTCGAACCCAGGCTGTCAGCTTTCCAGCTGAGAAGCTCAATGTCCTTAATTGCTGAGCCACCACATTCCCTTAAAAAGTATATCAGTTGCCAAAATAAGTATAGTCTGAAACAAAAACATACTAGGCAACATATTCATCGTTATCACAGAATTTCTCTCCAACAATGAAGTTGAAGTTTCTCCTATCTTAACATGTCTTTTTTTAACTTAACCCCTATCCTAACATAATTATTTTGAAATCACATACAGATCATATTTGTCATAGTGTTATCTAAATATTTTATTTTCTTTCAATCTTAAAAAACTATTATAATAATAATTAAAATCAATAATAATGATGATAACAATTATGGTTGGACTTAATAAATTTTGGAGTTGTTCTGTCATATCCCTAACTAGGCTCCTGACAAGTAACATGTTTCACAACTTGCTGGATCTGCTCAGCCTACATTAGCTTGTTTTCCTCATATTCATAGTACTTGGAGTAGCATCACTGATTCCATCTGAAATACTGATCTTTGGGTAAACCCAGCAATCAGAAATACTGGTAGATATAGAAAAAGAAAAGTAAGGAAATGCTAAGGCTGTATGGAATTCCATCTAGATCGGGGATGTCAAACTGCTGGCCCGTGGGTCGGTTGCATCATATGGTTGCTGCACCCACCCCAGCTCCGTCAAGAAAATATTCAAGTTCAGAGAGCACCAAGGACTCCATAGTTCAACCATGAACTACAAATATTCTCTTCTATTGATATATCTAATATGTGTGTAATTTTAGAAAATATGGTACACTTTAGAGTGTGAGAATATTAGAAAATGCCATGACATTTGAACAGAAAATGCAGAAGTTTCAGGCAGGTGGGTATTGCCAGTGAGTGAAAAAAAAATCAAATAAATGAAAACAAATGAAATGGGAAAATTGAAATAAAAGGGAAAAAAGTGTAAAATATTTAAGGGGAAAGGAAGAATCTTACATTCCCTTCCTGGATCATGTATGAATGAACCAATAAACTTTGGAGCACCTCTCTTTTTTTAAATTCTCCCATTATAAAAAAGAAAATAAATAAATCAGTCTTAAACAGCTGATCCTTGAGGAATCACACCAGCAACCTTTTCCATATGCAAGAAGCTGAGGTGAGCAGTCCAGCCCCATATCTGGCTCCATTAACTGTCCAAGGTTTGTTTTTGTTGTAAACTGTGACAGTTAAAAAAAAGCAACAGCAACAGTTGGCAGGAACGTTGTGAGAGATGAGTCTAGCACAAAAGCAATAGTAAGTTTATTACATGGGCTTTTTGGTGGATAAATTAATGGGAAAAAAACAGCTGAATGGGGAATTACTGAAAGGTTTATTACAATAAACCTTGACAGGAACAGAACCTGCATTGCTGCACTTTCAGATCAGATTTATTTTTCCTGCATTATGTAGCTTTTCAACCAGCAAGACGATGTATTCCAGGATGGAAATCTAAAACATCTGAAGGACACCTGGCTGGGGAAGGTTTGTCTATATACTGTAAATATGAGCCAACAGTATGCAGCAGCAGCTGAAAAAGCTAATACTATCTTGGGTTGTATAAACAGAGGCATAGAATCAAGATGACACAAAGTATTACTACTGCTTTATAAAACCCTAGTAAGACCACACCTGGAATACTGCAGCCAATTTTGGTCACCATACTACAAAAAAGATGTTGAGACCTTGGAAAAAGTTCAGAGAAGAGCAACTAAAATGATCAAAGGCCTGGAGACTAAACCATAAGAAGAACAGCTGCAGGACTTGGACTTGGCTAGCTAAAGAAAAGAAGAAACAGGGGTGACATGATAGCAGTATTCCAGTATTTGAGGGGCTGCCACAAAGAAGAGGGGGACAGATTATTCTCCAAAGCACCAGAGGGCAGGACAAGAAACAATGGTTGGAAACTGACCAAAGAGAGAAGCAACCTGGAATTAAGGAGAAACGTCCTAACAGTGAGGACAATTAACTAGTGGAACAGCTTGCCTTCAGAAAACATGGGTGCTCCATCACTGGAGGTTTTTAAGAAAAGACTAGACAGTCGTCTGAAATGGTATAGGTTCTCTTGTTTGAGCAGGGGGCTGTTCTAGAAGACCTCCAAGGTCCCTTTCTATTCTATTCTATTCTATTCTATTCTATTCTATTCTATTCTATTCTATTCTATTCTATTCTATTCTATTCTAGAGTGACAATGCCTTTTCTGAGTTTTAACTGGAATGCTTTTCCACACATACAGCTGCAGGCTGCATATAGACTGGCTCCATACATTGCTCTAAGCTAGGGATACATATCTGTTCCCAAGCCAATTTTAGCATATGTTGGAAATGGGCATATTCCAAAAAGTGAGTGACATGGGGGGAAAAGGCTCTAAATTTGATTTAATCCAAGTTTGTACTAAATTAACTTTAAATATAGTTAATGGGATTACTTTTGAATCATAGAGTTAGGAATTTCCTTATTTTGTCAGAATGTTCTGTCACAATGTGTTAACAAATTCTAGAGGCCTGATGATAATCCACGATACAGACAGCCCTCAATTTACAACTTTTCATTCAGCGATTGTTCAAAATTACAACAGAGCTGAATGAAACAACTTATGACCCCTGCCTGAAGTTCCAGCTGTTGAACCACCACCATGGTCATATGATCAAGATTGTGAGATTGGCAGTGTGCCTGCCCTGACCATCATGGGAACACTGCAATTTCCTGCCCTCCATGGGCCAAGAGGCCTCAGCTGACTAGGCCCACTGGTGTACAAGAACTTGCTGCAGGCCAGAAGGCCTCAGCCAGCTAGGCCAGAGGTATATGGGCTCCTCCCTCCCCTTTCCAATCTCAAGAGGCCTACCTCACCACATTCAGGTCCACTTACCCTACTTTTCCCAGCTGCTGACAGGTGCACCCAGCTGATGCAAGGCTTGGCTAGAAAGCTAGTGGAGGCTAGAGAAGCAATCTTTCTCAAGGCTAGCCAGGAACAGGAAGTCAGCCACCTTCAATGTTATATACTTGTGGCATAAATAACTTTTCTTCCAATAGTCCTGCAGCCATTGGCCCTAGTTATTCGGGAAACAATCATGAGTCCTGTAGCCCGTTTGTCACCAAATGTCCAGAAATTCCAATAATTAGCATGGTCCTTGTTGGCCTAGGTCAGCGGTTCTCAACCTATGGGTCGCGACCCCATTTGGGGTCGATCGACCATTTCACGGGGGTCGCCAAGCAAGGCTGTCCGCCATTTTTTTTCTCTTTTCCGGCGGGTGCCTTACCTCCCTTGAGCTGGGCCAGCTGGTGGTCGGCCTGCTCCGTCTCTGCCGCTTGCCAGCTACGCCTCGGCCGGCGCAGGGGGCGGAACCACGCATGCGCGGCGCTCCCGGGCAGGGAAAGTCCTCGACTTATGACCGGTTGGGTAGTCCTCGACTTACGACCGGTTTAGTCCTCGACTTATGACCGGTTTAGTCCTCGACTTATGACCGGTTTAGTCCTCGACTTACGACCGGTTGGGGGTCGCGGCATTAAAAAGGTTGAGAACCACTGGCCTAGGTGATAACCAATCTGGTATGGATTATGTTTCACCATATTTTTTCTGGGAAACACACCCTTTGTCTGGCTCCTCTGGTAAGACCTGTCCGATATGGTTGAATTTCTGGCATAACTCTGGCATTACTGAAGTAAATACTATTGAAACTATTGAGACTTTCTGCTTCATGTATGTTCCCATAATCCAAAGCCCCATATATATTTTGATGCACATCTTGAAGCACTTGGGCAGCAGAGGTTCTTGGAGAACTTCGTCATGTGGAATAAGAAGATCCTTTCCGAGATTGGTGTTTTTAAAAGCAATAATACACAGCATGCTGCAGCTGTTAAATCTGATGGAACATTTTGTCCTTTAAGACATTACGAAGGTATTAAGATGTTCTGGGGATGACACTGCCTCATTTGCCAGGGAATCATTATAGGATAACCCAAGATGCCTTATTTATTAAATTTCCTCCTGGTTTAATTTCTCTTGGGTTAAGTTTTATAAACTTTCAGCTGGGATCACTTTGAGGCAGGTTTCAGTTCTGAGTTTTATAGAAGTGGTTTTTAGAGGGTTTATTATTATGGTTCATCACACAGTCAGACAGATGTTTAGACTGGGGTTGACATTTTTATTCACTTATCAAGTTCTTCCCAAGGCCCTGGCACAGGCAGATGTTGCTTGAGGGTGCTATTATTATTATATTGTTGTATACTAATTTATTATATCTACCTTTGGGATTATTTTATCACCCAAAAATGAATTAGATATTTTAGGATTAATTAAATTCATGCAACTTTCATATTTGGATACTACTTTTATTTTCTGTTGATCTCTAAAGTTTCAATTCAAACATGGTGGTTAAGCAATCATCCAATTTAATACATATTTATTTTAATGAAAAAGCCTGGCTGATATGACAAGGAAAGGGGTGAAAAGATTTGCTAGTCTTTCATGATGTATGGTTTTATAATCTATTAATAATACACTGCACAGGTGTAGGTAATATGTGCATAACATTTAGGGAGGTTTTTGCTACTTAAGCTCAAGAACTGAGAAATGCAAAGTATAACCAGAGATGGGAAAACACCACTAAGATCAAATTAGAACCTGATGGGAAATAGTTGAAAAATTCAGGAGTCTGTAAGAAGGAAGTTGTACTAAAACAGGCCTGAGGTTTTTGATTTTATATCAAATCAAATATCAAAGTATCCTAATAAATATAAAGAAGATATTTAATATTTGTTCTGATAAAATGTGGGAAAATAAAAGAGTACATAACTGAGCTTTTTTAAGTTGGTTTCTATCTAATGGTTTGATTTTTTTTTCTTCTGCTCTTTTTGCAGTTACATTGTAACCGTTTCAACTAATTTGCAAGATGATGTTATGATGCACATGTCATTTGGGCTTCTCCCAGACCTTTATGATGTTATGACATGACAAACTTTGAATGAATCCAGTCATTGTAGTCTGTTATCCCTAGTCACTTTAAAAGAAACCAAAGTTTACCAGAATGTATGTAGTTGGTTGTGACTGACCCATAGTCAGTCAGCATGTTTTGTGTAAATTTGAATTTTATTTTCTCTTATTCTACTCCAAGCCCTCTTGAGAAAAACATTGCCATTTTGACTAAAGAGAAATATAATATTTAAATAATAAATGCATATACTTCACTCTCCTTCCTACTCTCTCTTTGGCTTAGATTGGACATCCAAGCTGAAAATGCAATGCAGACCTATTGACCATAAATTCCTATAAGCTTCAGATATGTGCTAAAAATTAACAAAAGCTGTCAACCTAATAGGAGAATAAATGTGAAGTTCTCAATGGAACTGCATCCACATGGAAGGAAATGTGTAGTGGGGTGCCCCAGGGTTCTGTTCTGGGCCCAGTTCTCTTCAACATCTTCATCAATTATTTGGATGAGGGGATAGATGGGGAACTCATCAAATTTGCAGATGACACCAAGCTGGCAGGAATAGCCAACACTCCAGAAGATGGGTTTAAGATACAGAAGGATTCTGACAGACTTGAACATTGGTGTTATCTAACAAAATGAAATTCAATGATGAAAAAAGTAAGGTTCTACATTTAGGCAAGAAAAACCAAATGCACAGGTACAGTATAGGTAGTTCCTTGCTCAATAGTAGTAACTGTGAGAGGGACCTCGGAGTCCTAGTGGACAATCACTTAAATATGAGCCAGACGTGTGCTGCAGCTGCCAAAAAGCCAACACAGTGCTAGGCTGCTTTAACAGAGGGATAGAATCAAGATCACGTGAACTGTTAATACCACTTTAATAACACCTTGGTAAGGCCACACGTGAAATACTGCATCCAGTTTTGGTCACCACAATGTAAAAAGATGTTGAAAGAGTACAGAGAAGAGCAACAAAAATGATTAGGGGACTGGAGGCTAAAACATATAAGGAATGGTTGGTGGAATTGGGTATGTCTAGTTTAATGAAGAGAAGGGGGTGACATGACAGCAGTGTTCCAATATCTCAGGAGTTGCCACAAAGAAGAGGAAGTCAAGCTATTGTCCAAAATACCTGAAGGCAGAACAAGAAGCAATGGATCAAAACTAATCAAAGAGAGAAGCAACCTAGAACTAAGAAGAAATTTCCTGACAGTTAGAACAATTAATCAGTGGAACAATCTGCCTCCAGAAGTTGTGAATGCTCCAACATGGAAGTTTTTAAGGAGAGACTGGACAGCCATTTGTCTGAAATGGTGTAGGGTTTCCTGCCTAAGAAGGGGGTTGGACTAGAAGACTTCCAAGGTCCCTTCCAACTATTATTATTATTATTATTATTATTATTATTATTATTATTATTATTATTATTATTATTATTATTATACACTAATAACTTTCAACTACAGTTGAATATAACACAACAAAGTTATTTATTCATTTTATTGATAAAATTTATGAACTGCATCATTCCAGAGGTTATAGGTTCTATACAAAATCAAACACATGATGCACTAAACCAGGGGTCTTCAAACTTGGCCCTTTTATAACTTGTGGACTTCAATTCCCAGAATTCCTCAGCCAGCGTGCCTGACTGAGGAATTCTGGGAGTTGAAATCCACAAGTCGTAAAAGGGCCAAGTTTGAAGACCCCTGCACTAAACCTTCCCAACCAAATAGTTGAAAATACATTTGTCTCAGACTTCGGTCCTGCAGATGGCGCCAGACAGCAACTTCCAGATGGGTCTTTTCTGCCCTAGACAAAGACAGCAAACATAGGTCCAGTTAAGCATAATTAAGATATGAGACAAGATTCATATCCTGGAAAGAAGGCATGCATATGAACATAGAACTATAAAAAGGGAGGACATCTTTGAAAGAATAATGGTAACTAAAGATAATATTCAATGAGCTAAGGACCAAATGTAATGTAATTAATCCTGCATGTATTTTGGATGGGGGAAAACCAAGTTTTGAATAATTGTCTGGCCAATTTCTGTTTATATAATATAATTTGGGTTTGGGTAATTATGTAACTCCCAACATTGTAATATGAAAACATGTCTTATGGCTAAATGTACTAAAACTGTTTGTACTTTATTAATAAGCCATAATTCAACAATTACCCACAAAGCATAGAGTACAAAGTGAGACCCAATTATTTTCAAGTATTTTGCAGTATTATTTGAAGGGTCTGAATGCAGCCTGAGCTCCTGCAGGCTACAAATGGGGCAAAAATGTGATGCAGGGTACCTTATGCAGTGAAATCATCTCCACATCAACCACATCCTAAAAGCTGGCTTTTCGGTCATCCTGCCACTGTCATTGCACTTGTCAAGGGCCTCTTTTGCAGCTTTACCTTTGTTAAAAAACCATATGGGTCCTGTTATCTGGAAGCACATAAAATTCCAGGCTATGTTTGCCCCGAGTTCTCTTGTGTTTGCCCCATCATCAGGAGACACCACTTTAGTGGTGAGAAATGACAATTGCTTGTGTTTCCACTGTCAGCTCCAATAAACAAGGATCTCATGCAGCAGGAGACGGGGTGGTCATGAGTACTCTCCAGAAATAACACCTTTGGATCTTAGTTATTCTGCCATTCTAATGGCCAGTAAGATGTATAACACTTGAGGGAGGTTAGTCAGTGTACTACAATTTGGCACCAATAAATCAAGAAATCTTTCCCTAGATAGTTTTCCTTCAGGAACCTACCACACTGCAGAACTTTTTTTTTTAAGTCTGAAGGTCCTGGAATCATGCTCTATTAACATTCTCAGAGTGACATTTTGGGGGATAAATTGGTTGCTCAGTGATTTTCTCAGATGATTATAATTCATTCTTAGGAGGTGTGCTGGCATGGAGCCAGAGCCTCCATTTATGCATGCTAGTTCTACTCACAGGAGGCTAGCTTGATACTCCCAACCCAAGATGTAAGGCTATCCCAACTGGGTGGTGCTAGAGATAGCATCCCAATTAGAAACTAATAAACAGGCAATAACTGTGATGGCTCATAAAAGGCTTAAGTACTTTGGAGATGTAAGATAAACTGAGCCGAAGGTACACTATAGTTAAGAAGTCAGCAGCTTATTTAGACTAGATCTTGCTCATCTAAGGAATTGACTTTTGACTCAGTTTAAAAGAATTAAGGATTACTTTTCATATTGCAGTTTGAAGGCACTTACAAGTACTGTTATGAGTCTTCTTATGACTATGACTTGTCAGAATAGGGAATATATATATAGCTTCACAAAATGAACTGAGAGTTTGCTGGAGTTTTGAAAGATGTATTTAAAAATTAAGATTTACCTACCGTATCTACAGTACTGTATTTGAGACTCTGTTCCATGCACACCTTTTAGTGGACATCTTAAGACATTATGAAGTTCTATCAATTTCATCCCCAAATGATTGGGAACCATAATATTCTCATAGATAGCTATGCACAATGGAAGGAATTAATAATTATGTCTACCAGGATGTTTTTTCTTTAACTTAATAATATTAATTTCGACTGCTGCCTATTCACATCTAGTTCTGGCTTCCTATCTTCCTGCAAAAATCTTCCACAAGAGGCCATAGGCACATTGCACTTATTGGGCTAATGTATAAGGGCAAAGATTTTTACAAAGGTTCTCATCATCATTACTATGACCATCCGGTATATATTGGTGCTAATCCCTTTATTAATCTTATCGCATTTTTTATGCTCAGACATGACATAAGACTAACAGTAGAAGTATTCCATTGGTTTGATATATATCTCATATTCTGGCATGTTCTGCCTTTCGCAATAACAAAAATAACACCAAAAATAATCCAACTAAGTTCCACTGGAGCCAAATTCTCACAGAATTTCAATAAACTGAATCTTTAAGTCACACTGAGAAATAATAAAGCAAAGGAGTCTTCATACTTTTATAATGAGAGAGATATAAACATACCCAATTTTTTGCTTAAAATTGATGAGACGTACAATTGCTTATTTTTGGTTTGACTATACACGAACTATTTTCCAATAAAAATACTTCTGAATTGGAAAATCCCAGCACTCTTTAGTCTCCAATAAATATGTCCTTTCAAAATACTTCCATTACAAGAAATACAGATGGGGGGAAAGTAAATTTCCCTCGCAAACTATTTGGCACCAGCGCCTCCCCCCCCCCCCCGCTCAAAGAAGCTCATTGGTCAGTTAAAAGGAACAGCATGATTCTAATGACTGGGATTTTTCTTCAGCATTTGTTCTGGTTTGTATTAGGCCGCTGCATCATTCTCAGAGCATGTGGAAGCCACTTGCTATCTGTAGGAAAAGTTTACTCAAACCACAAAATACCACAATAGAGAAGAAAAATGGCTTCTTGTATAGAGTGTCTAATCCAGATGTCACCCTATCACCATTAAAATTGTCCCTGTTATTTTAGCCAATAAACTGTGCAGAATAGGTATACACAGAGACACATAGCCACACACAAACCTCTTGGAGGGGAGGGTGACTATTTGAAAGATGTAACTATAGATTGCATTGAACTTTTTCTCTACCTGATACTTCACTGTTCTATAATAATAATAATAATAATAATAAATTTAATTTATATGCCGCCCTTCTCCCAACGGGACTCAGGGCGGCGCACAACATATTTAAAACAAAACATAAATACATTCCCCCCCGATAAAACCGAATTAAATCAAAATTTAAAGTTGTGTCTCTGTCAAATTGTTAAAAGATAAACCCCAAATAAAATCCTCCCTAGGTCAGGTCCGCTTGCTGGAAGAGCCATGTCTTGAGGGCGCGACGGAAAGCAAGAAGATCCGGAATCATCCGGATCTCGGGGGGTAGTTCGTTCCAGAGGGTAGGGGCACCCACAGAGAAGGCCCTCCCCCTGGGGGTCGNAGCTGTCTGGATACTAGATGTTCTTTAGCATGTGGGGGCGGGCAGACACATTTAAACTGAATCACATTACTCAATATAAGCTCCTCACATCCCCACTGGCTATGCTGGGACAGAGAATGAGAGTGGATTTTTATTACTGCCATTGGCTATTGAATACATCAAATATCAGAATTTCTTACTATGTAAGATATATTTAGTTGGAGAAAAAATATCATTTAAAGAGATGCTTTGCTTAGTCATGTATCTTATCTTTCAATATATGCCTGTTGAAAGATACCTTGTAGTATTAATGCTCTTAAGTTATGCATTGACAGAGTCTTCCTTCCTAAAAGGGCTGTTTGATTGTAGAATCATTGGAATTTTTCCAGAGGAACCTACACAATTGTCTGACAGAGATGCCTTATAATCTGGATTTCTCTATAAAACTTGATAATGTAAATGGCCCCTTTCAATGTTTCTCTAAAACAGCATGACTGAAGCATTGCCAGGTGTCCACAGAATAGATGAAAACCTCAAACATTGTCTACAAAGAGAAGAGCCGTTAAACAAATTATTATTATTATTATTATTTTTAAAAAAGGCTTGCAATTCCTAACTCAAGTTCTTCTCAATGAAAAGTTATTTTCAGTATTTACTATATAATTTCCTTAAGTCACTGGCTGTCCTCTGTTTTCTACTATAATGGATAAAGGTGGATTTGAACTTGGTTGCTGTTATGATTGAAAATCTATAACTAAATCTTAAAACTAGATCTAAAGAATGGCAAACAGAAGCATATGACTGCTCTAATTTCTATACAAGTGCACTGAAGACTGTTCAGGTTGAATATCATGATGATTCCTTTAAAATGGGATCACACAGGCACAGAGCAAAATGAGGACCACTCCTACAAATTGTGATTTATGTCCCTTTTCAGTTAAACTGAAGGCATCGGAGGCAATACATGCCAGAACAGTCTCCATCTCCATCATTGTCCAATTAACTGCCCCTAAGGGATCACCTCAGATGATCTCAGCAATTAGCCAAAAGAAAAACAGACCCAACTTGTAAATATTGAAATCTCAGCATTGGAGGAACAGATCTGACATGCAGCCTGAAGCTGCGGTCCCTTAAAAACAATAAACAGCTGGAGAGGTTGACAGATATGGAAAGAAACAGAACAAAAAGCAAAGGGAGGAAGAAACCAAAGGAAGTGGTTCAGTGAAATGGCAAACCGAGGGCCTTTGATCAAATTGTTTCTTTCCCACCGCAGGCAGCATTTCAACCTAAACTGGATTCTCAATTCTTGCTGAAATACTTCCCAAGACAAAGTTCTTCCATGAAAAATGATACCATGTTGAAGGGCATATTGAAAGTAAATTCTGAAAAACAATTAGGAACTTCCACCAAATCTAATAATAGATATTCTCCATATCATCTATTTTCTTTGGATATCTAAGCAACAGGAAGCAATACAATTCATAGGATGGGGAGAACATGAGACAGAAATTATTACCTTGGCTCAAACCATGACCTTTAAAGCCCTCGGGACATAGGTTCAGAGTCCTTGATGAATCGTCTTGTCCTGCTAAGACAAGTCTGCCCAACTCATGCCAGTAGAGTAGGCCTGCTGAAGATCTCATCTGTCAAGAAGCTCTGACTGATGGGATCCAGAAGTGCCTTCTCTGTTGTAGCGCCAACCCTCTGGAACATCCTGCCCCCTGAGGTGATGTTTGCCCCACCCTCCTCTCCTTCTGCAATGGCCTGAAGACCTCACCCTGCAGGTTGTTCTGGGGGCCCAATAGCAAAGTAGATCACAGGAGGTGGTTACTAACTAGCTGACTCCACCTCCACCCTTGCACTTCCTGCTCCCCTTCTGCTCATTTTTTAAATCCCATATTATTGTACTTCCACTATTTATATTTATTGTTTTATTTTTACTATTATTTATTTTTTTACATTTTAATCAATTTTTTCCATTTTATTGTTGTAAGCCTCTCAGAGTAGCTCCACAGCAAGATGGGCAGCAGATAAATTTAACAAATAAATAAATCTAGATTCAAAGGAGAAGTTATAACTATATTTCCCTAGATTATAGGCTTTTGCCAATCACTATGAGCCAATTCTTCTCAAAAGTAGCTTCCCATAGAAGGAATCCAGCTAGATGGATCTAGATAGTTCATTATTTACCACTTATCCTCTGTCCTTAATAAAATATTATATGTATGAAAATTCATACATCATACAGCACTATAGCCTAGTGCTATTGGTGGATCCCTCTGCCTCTAGTGTACCACTCCAGGTGGACCTATAAATAATGGGCAGATCAACTATGTTACCCCATAAAAGTTATAAGCAATCTACCATGATTTATCCAAAATGCCTTGATCTGGGACAAACGAGACAAACTTCTAGTAGGTTGCATGTTATGTTATGTTATGTTATGTTATGTTATGTTATGTTATGTTATGTTATGTTATGTTATGTTATGTTATGTTATGTTATGTTATGTTATGTTATGTTGTGTTGTGTTGTGTTGTGTTGTGTTGTGTTGTGTTATTATTATATCTTTTAATACATTATAGCTTTCTTTAACTTGAATGACTACCAATTAGAAGATTAGGTAGACTTGTTTAAAATTATTCTAGAAGACAGCACAAGAGTGTAGATTTTGGCTGGACATCAACCTTAATAATTAGAGCTGTTCAACTATGAAACACATTTCCTTAGGAAGTGATAAATTCTTTGCTAGAGGTATTTAAACAGAGGCTGGATGGCCATCTGTCAGGCATACAATCACTTCCTGAAATGAGCTAGAAATTGGACTAAATGATCTCAAATATTTCTTCCATTCTATGATCATCAGCATCAGGTAAACCACATGCAATGTTCCCAATTCAGAAGTAGAAAAACCTTTCTCACTACAGTAATATAGATTTTAATTTATTTTTGTTTCCAATCCAAAACAATTCATTAGAATTGTTATTATTGGGAGCAGTAAACCATAGGATTTTTTGAGGCATCCGTAAAAAAGAGGATGGGAAGAGACAGAGAGAGATCTCCTTTGAAGAATAAGCTGGAATATCTGGTACTTTCCAGCTGAATTCAAGATAACCAGAATCATGCTTGTTTAACTGTAAATGTTTGTGTGAAGTTAGTCAGTGTGTTGTTTTTGTGGTTATACTTCTTTGACTGCCTTTTGTACTCACTCTGAAAACTCAACCTGAATTTAAGAAAAGGACAGAATATTTTTGGGAGGGGAGGGTGGATTTTTATCTCTTGCTAATCAGGAATGTTAAAACTTTGTGAGTAAGAAATGGGCTTTGATACATGAAACCTATCTTAACATCCTTATTTAGCCATGAAACATGTAGATGGCATTGGGCCACTTTCCATTTATTTATAAAATTCACCATCCAATTTTTATTGTAACTAGTGTATTCCCCAAAAGAGATTGTTTACAATACAGTTACTTACACTTCAACACAGAACAGTTGTGAGAATACTGTACAATGGTTGGAGAAAGTGGGCCATAGAAATACAATAAACAATAATGGGGAGAAAAAAAAACCCAAATAAATTAATATAGAAACAGGAGTATCTACAAGGGTGATCAAACCCAAAACACATACAAAAAGGGGAGCAGGGCTTTGATCAGGTGGTCATGGCACCCATCTTGATTTTTTGATCTCCCAATAGACACCCTTGGACAAAAATCACATTTCAGCATGCTAGTCGAGGTGCAAGTTGTCTTTGGCTTGCAGTGGGTCAGTTATGTTTAACTACAACATCAGGCAAATCCAGAAGAGAAGAAAAGCAAACAGTTTTGTTTAGTCATTTTTATTTATTTTATTTTTATATTTGAATTTATATCTGCAACCTCTCTGTGTATAATACTTAGCAGTGATAAGCATTCCTGAATGTTGCTGCCAGGGAAAAGAGTAGGGGGGAAGGGGATCCTCGAGAATTTGTTGGAGTTATTTCCTCCAAAATATGTTTTTATCAACTGTGCCTTGAATTTATATTATATTTGCATATACAGGGCTGTGTCAGCAGCATATATTTCATCAGATTTATTTAGATTCTATTGGATTTAATATAAACAGAATACAATATATGTAAAATATTATTTTGATCAGCTGAGATTTTTTTTTCATTCTTCTATATTAAAGCATGGTATTGGTTTTCAGGAAGCTTTTCCTTTTAAGATATTTTTATTGTTAGAATAATGAAATACAGAGGAACAAGAATCTACATTTTGGCAAAATGCCTTGCGGAGTGTCCGAAAAGGACCAGCCCCTTTTTCATTTTATTATGCAGAGCACATCATAAATAACAGAATATTCTTTCTTTGCCTGTTCATAATTCTTTATTTTTTTTCAGTGCATCCTTTTCTGTGTCAAAACAAATAGTATGTACTTCTGTATCTACTTCCAGGGATGTTTCCAGAATATGAATTAGTAAAACCAAAAGCATAGAAAACTGATCATCTTTGCTCTGCTTCCAATACTATACTTTTTTTCCTACTCCTACTCCTATCTTGCTAGAGCATATAACAGTAGTGGCCTCCAAGAGTTCTAGATAATATCACTTTTTGAAGGAAGAAATGTTTAAAAAAGAAGCCACTTTTTGCATCTGTGAAAGCCCATGCAGTGTTAGCCCACTGCCTGCTCTTTCACTCATCTCAAAGATTGCTACTTGCTTGGTTTCATAACGTATCTCAGGATCTTCTGGGGATCTCAAAATTGTTTTTCAATTACAATTTTCTCAGGTCTCCAACACTAGTCGATAGACAGTTGTATTAGTGAAACATATCATCACATGCCTTTTATTTCCATACTAACATATTTTTATAGGAATTGGGCCATTATAATGTTAGCAGGTGCAAACTTTTATTAGGACAGAGACAGAGAATGTAAGAGGATGCTCTAAATGAAAAGGAAAGAAGGAAGGAAGAGGGGAGGGAGGGAGGGAGGGAGGGAGGAAGGAAGGAAGGAAGGAAGGAAGGAAGGAAGGAAGGAAGGAAGGAAGGAAGGAAGGAAGGAAGGAAGGAAGACCAGAGTTAGTGGCTCAGAATGTTTTATACATTTACCTGGGTAAGTTTCACTGAATTCAATGGGACTTACAGTATATAGGAGTTTTCTGTTAATAGTTTTATTTTGTGACTCTTCTTAATCAAAAGCCCCCCCCCAAAAAAAGACATGCATATGGTTAAACTGCAATAGAGAATATTTGAGAGTGCAGCTACACATTTTTCCTTTTGTGCTAGTGCATATGCTGCTATGAATTAGCAGTCACATATTGGCACTCGTTTAAAAGCACAAATCTTAAAATACATATCCTTAAAAAAAATCAAACGTTTGTTTCTGATTCAACAAGGAAGACAGTTGTTTGGGCTTTTTTAAGGGATTCAGTTAAGAGGAAAATACAGGCCTCCTTTCCATAAAACCATCCAATAGTGAAGATTTACTGTTATGGACAACTCTGTTGAAAGACAAGCCTCCTCCCCTCTGCCCTTTTAAAGAATGGTACCAATTATAGCTATCTTTGATGCTGCTGACTTTTCTTCCTCCCAGTGGGTCCAATAAAGAGGAGCATGCTCAGACTGATTCCATAAGCTCTGCACCAATATGTGTTAGTCTTGCTCAAGTGGATCTGCAACTTCATGTTAAAGTGAGCATAAGAAAATAAAAGGAGCTTGATGAGATCAAAAATAGTCGTATTTCTAGCCCAACATTCTGTTTCTTCCATCAGCCATGCAGATTCCTTCAGCCAGCACATTACAGGGCAGGAAAGCATGATGTCTGCCCCACAGTTTGTTTCCTAACTATTGATGTTTGGAAATATAAGATGGATGGTTCACTCAGACCTATTCCAGCCTTTCTCAAACTGGGTGTCCTCCAGCTGTGTGAACTTCAATCCCCATAATTCTCAGCAATGGCCATTCTAGCAGGGGAATTATAAATGCTGAAGTCTAAATTTTGGAAAAGTGCCCAGTTATATTAAGACTGAGCTATTCAAATGACCTATTTATTATCTATTGCAGGAAAAGAGACTTTTTGTGGTTTAAACGCCCTCTTAAAAAAAAAAAAGCCTCCAGAATAGTTATCACTGTAGTAGACAAGGAAGAAATATTCAATCCATTAAGCACTTCCAGAGAGGGAGTGGCTCAATCATCAAAACAATTAAAAAACGAAAATTAGAATATTTCAGACATGTGATGCGACACCCAGAAAAATACGGCATACTCCATTTAATCCTCCAGGGAAAGATTGAAGGCAAACAAGGTCCAGGCAGAAGAAGAACATCATGGCTTCAAAATCTAAGGGACTGGCTTGGACAAAACTCAGCAGCACTTTTTTGTGTGGCTGCTGATAAAAACAGGACTGGCCAACATGATCGCCAATGTCCGATAACGGATATGGCACAAGAAGAAGACGAAGATATTAAACATAGGAGGGCTTGTTTGTTAATTTAGTTAGTTCATACCAACAAGTTCTTTCATCAACAGCAAGTTTTTAAAGCAGCTAATAAAATTCATATCAGGATAGGCAACACATGAGCACACCATTTGTAGACTCTCAGCACCCAAAATTCAGGCATAAAGTGACTGAACTTGGTTGACATTTCAAAAAGAAATTAAGAAAGGTCCCAAATCATGTCTTCATGATCAATTTTGGTCCACTTCTTTGCATTGTAGCAGGGTTTAAGGATAAGAATGAGAGGGAGAAGTCTCTGAAGGTAAACTACTGCCACTGACATCCTTAAACTCTTTCAGAAAATGACCCAAACAAAACAGCACCCAAATGTTATTTATGAGTCTTCCAATGTTATGCCACTATATCAATAAATGTCCTCCATTGCTCGTCTAAGAGTTTGGAAAGTTTGATTGCCTCCCTGATCACTTAAATATAGCTTGCCCCTGCTTTAGATATGAGGTCATGAGCAAATTAAGACTTTAAATTTCCACTTAGTATTGTTCCCAATTTACAATTGACTAACAGTGTTGAACACTGGGCACCAGCATCAATTAATCCCTGTATTTCACAATGATTAGTAATCTCATTTTGAATTTCAAGTTTTTAGCACTTTTTCATGTTAGCTTAAGATAACATGTATTAGTTATTGTGTGATTATTGCCAAAACTGATTGGCTCAGAAATGTCCCAGCTAGTGGACTAGGTCTATCTAGGGATATATGAAAGCTGTATTTGTCACAACCACCAACTAATCAGCAAATCAAGTAACAACAAAATTCCAAATATTGGACCTGCTCTTTCAATCAGAATGTTTTTCTGTCCTAAAGTAACTAAACCTCTGTGTTTGAATCCAGTTTCCTATTTACTATCAGCACTTCTACCTTCTTCTTCTTCAACCAATCCATTATTAAAATGGGCAATGTTTGAGGATACCAATTGTATAGAGCAGTACTGTAGAATTGATATCTCAATTCTATGATGATGATACCTCACTTCAAAGGTCTGAATGTCCTCTCTCAGCAGTTTCCTGTAATGTTGAACAACACTAGGGAAGAGAGGATGAAAACTATTGAAAAACACCCATATTCTGAACAGTGGTCTCCCAGTTGCATCCTTCTGGATACAAGTGAAAAGAAAGGAACAGATCCTTTTAAAAAAGCCATGCCCATTAAGCCAAATTTTGTCAAGCAACCCAGAAGGATGGTATAATGGTACTAAAAGCCTCCAAAAGTCCAATATGCCCCATTGTACCTCCTCTATTAATTTTCTGGTAGTGTTCATCTGCCATTAAGGTGACCAAAGCAATATCAATATCATCTGAGCTGAAAACCCAGTTGTAAAATTCAGTATCAATGAAAATAAAGTGATTGTTTTTGCAACTGAATTTTGAAGAAAAGGCTTTGGGGTTGGCAAAAACAAAGTCTGGTATCCAAATACAGCCTACCTATCTATGTTTGGTTGCTTAAACTCTATTTAAAGCTATTTAAATAAACTCTATTTAAACCAGTAACCTAGAGATTTTTGCCAGAAAGTACTGGGTAGTACTTCTATTGAAACACTGCTTGTGACTGAAAGTAATATACAATCATTCTTGAATGCATCTCAGTCCATCCTTATTCTTTGTGTAATTAATTTTAGTTAAGAAAATTAGCTACCTCTAAAATATGAAAGTAGTTATTTCCAAAACAACATAAAAGGACATCCTGCTTTTGGTTTGTGTTTCATTGCTTACAAATTTGAGTTGGTCTTTTTTTGCCACCTTTTCCAAAAGTGACAGAGAAGTATAAGAATGCATTCTTGTTTATGGTTCTGTGCCTGGAATGATCCATCAGTCTACCAGAAAAAAAAGAAAAATGTCCTTGAAAGTGTGAGGATATGTACCCCTGCTGCTAGGATTAGCTGCCATACAGGACCACTAAATCAGATACTGCAACCTTAATAGGATTACTTATTTGGGAACTCCAATCAGCTCAATGCTCACCAGCAAAGCATCTCTCTTTGCTGACTAGGATACTGAAAACTTCCCCAAACATGAGACACAGTCGCTTTCAACTGAAAATGTCATAACAAAAGGGGATTTGATGAGCATTTGGCTTGGATATGCTGGCAGGGAGCAGCAAGAGCAGTTTGATCTCCTATTGTGTTTGGGTGGATTAAATCCATCTTTATGTGCACAAATAACATGAAACAACAATCCTGCTCCTTTGCAAATGAGGCCCTGAATATAAGAGCTTGAAGATTGAGAGAAACTGAGCCTATTTCAGTTTGCTGATATTCTCTATTTCAATCAAAAATCACACCATGCAAAATGCAAACATCATTAGCCCAAAGATTTTTTTTTCAAGAGATATACATGCCTAGTGTCCCTCTTTTCTAGTCCCAAGCCTGGCAAATCGACTGTCCTTCTCAATTTCAAAAAGGGTAGAGGGTTTTTGCAGACACTATGTAAAAAAAAGTTTTGGAAATTTTGTTAATTCAAAATGTATCACACCAGTGACATTATGAAAAATAGCAGACTATGTTTTGAATGAACACAATTTTTAGAATGCTTGTTTTTTCCTAGCATTTTATTAGCTTCCTTCTCCCTTCCCCTATCAATTCCTCAATTTCCCCCCAAATTTAAATACTGATGCAGCTTTAAAATTAATGGGGTATTGAAAAGGAGCATTCTCCACATGGTTTAGTTCATGCAGCAGAGCCCCAGTGTCACAAACTAGTAGATTTATAATAGCAGCTTACAAAAGGAGAGGTGGAGGGCTGGGAAGAAATCTCAACAGATATATCTCAATAGTATGAATAGTATAGTTTAATGCATTCATATTAATAGGTCTGATATCTTTGATCAGTAAATCAGTGTGAATGTGTGTGAGAGAGAGGTGGGCATGCAAATGTATAGGCATGTGTGTGTGTGAAGGAGAGCTGTGCAAAGTCTTGATTCAGAGACAAAATTATTTTTAAAAGGCAAAAAAGAAAAATAGAAATAAAAACACATAGATCATATTTATAGATACCTATATACAAACATTTCAATGAATTATAGCCATATATCATTATAATATACATGATAATTAATGGTCCATATCGGGTATGTTACAAAGAAAACTTTGGGTTTGTTTATAATACCATTAATTCTACAATGGGTTGAGTTGGATTCTTAGATGGAATTGGATGTCTCTTTTGTAAAATGAATGTCTCTCTTTCCTGGACTAATTCAGAAAATTGAATTAAGCAAAACTGGTTTGAAACCTTAATAGGTATGCACGTTAATGACAGCCTTCACATATTGTTATGGGAGCTATTGTTAACATTTATTTTTATACTAATGTTTCCAAATAGTATACTGTACACCAAAAATAACATATGTCTAATTGACCAATAGTTGGCAATAGATATCTAAGAATGAGTTATTCTCTAAAAATATATGATGGCTCAAAACTATAAGGCCTTATAGATCAGAATGTCTCACCAAGACCTTAATCAAAGACTTCTATGTCTAGCAGCCTAGAAGATGTTTCTTTAAATTTTTCCACTTCTAGAAAAATGAGTATTTAACATTATCTATGTTTCCAGTTAGTACAAAAATCAGATTTAGAATACCTATCAAGAACTATGAATGAACATTGAATGTGATTTGTTGGCTGCATCTTACATATGCCTAAATACCAGCATCCAAAAATTGCACTATTGGAGGAAAGAGGAAATTAGGCCAGCTTCAGAAAACCTAGTACCAAATGCTTAAGGAAGATCTTAAGACTATTAATGTTCCTTGCTGCCCAATATGCTCTGCACAGGACCTGGTGGAGGTGGTGGTGGTGGTGGTGGTGATGATGATGATGATGATTCCAATTAGTTGAATTTCCAGGTCAGAGGAAATAGATCTTGACATGGAGAAACTGAAAAATAGTATGCTGCTTTATCTGTGACATTTCAGGACTACTTACTGCCAGTTGGGGGGAAAAAATTACTCAGTTTGAGGAAAAGAACCACTACCAAATCTGGTGAAGGGTAACTGGCAACAAAAAGATACAATCTCTAACCTTTGGCTGATATTTAATGGTGATTTGTGATTTTTACAGCCCAGATCTAGTAGGAAAAATACATTGATTTAGCAGAGCACTGGATGCCTAGTCCAAAGTGGGAAACAACTTTGTGAGTCAAATTATAATAAATTCTGATACTTTAAAATGGCATTCTTGCTACTGAATATGCCTGGATTCCCATATGGTGCTAATATTATTTTATAGTTTAGCATCTCCTGTAAACCAATCTGCTGCATTTTATTCAACATGCTACTGCTTAGAGTTGATTCTCATCCAGTATATTACAAAGTTATAATATCATTTATTCCAATTTGATTAATTATATAAACTCAGCCATTATGATGTAAAACAACGTATGGCTTCACATACACTGAGTGCCCAATCTGTATTTTAAACTTCTTGAGACATTTGTGCAGACTATACACTGATACTGGTTAAATAGGCTTCACAGGCAATAAATATACCTTTTAGGGGTATCCAAATCTCTGATAATAATTATATATTAATTATTATAACTTATATTAAGAACTGCTCAAATACATAGAGCTCACCATTAGAATAAGAATGTATCAAACAGCCGACATTTCTGACTTAGAAGGAGCCTTGAATATTTTCTACTCTCTGCAAATCTGCCTTCTAAATCAGAAAAGTTTATAATATTATTTTTCCTGATTGTTATGGTATAGCTTGTTTTTCTTGTATATGAATCAGATATCTTACAGGGAAGAATGGCATAGGATACTTAATAAAATAACACATTTATGGGTAGATAATTGATGTAATCTGTTCACGCAAAAAAAGAGGGAGTCCTACTGTTGGATAGGTCTCTAATCTTTCTCCCTTCTCATTTTGACTAGGTGCTCAAGGACAGTTTTGTTTTGAGATTTGAGCTTAATCCTAATGGACTATTCTGAGATAGAAAACATTAGATTCATGTTATATAGAAATAAGACAAAGCCTCTTGAGGAATACACTTAATTTCCATGAGTAGAGGTGGGAGGCAGACAGCAAGATGTCATTACTTTCTCTCTTCCCTAATCTCTCTATGTGCAGTTAAAGGACAAAAGTTGTACAACATTTACATTAAAAAAAAAAGCTTTAGATCAGTTGCCCTCTGGATCCAAAATTGATGGCCTTTTAGATGTGATAGGAGCCACAATCCAACATTCCTGGAGATATCAAGTAGGATATGTTTTGCAGTATTGATTCTGAAAGAAGAGTAAGTATGGACCCCAGCAGAATTCTTTATTTGAATTAGATATTTTGTATATACAGGTAGTCCTCAACTTACAATAGTTCATTTAGTAACTGTTTGGAGTTACAACGGTGCTGATCTTTTTTCACACTTACGACTGTTGTAGCATCCCCATGGTCACATAATCAAAATTCAGTTGCTTGGCAACTGGCTCATATTTAAGGCAGTTGCTGTGTCCCGGGACCATGTCACTTTGTGTGACCTTCTGACAAGCAAAGTCAATAGGGAAACCAGATTTACTTAACAACCAAGTTACTAACTTAAAAACTGCAATGATTCATTTAACAACTGTGGAAAGAAAGGTTGTAAAATGAAGCAAACTCACTTAACAGCTGTCTTAGCAACAGAAAGTTTGAGCTTTATTGTGGCTGTAAATTGAGGACTACTATATTCAATTTAGATTAAAAAGGAAGAAAATAAATATAATTAATCAAATAAAATCAGTTTATTACAGCCTTATGGCCAGAAACATATAATTAATTTAAAGTGATGGGAAGATTGTTTGTTAGTCTTAGAGTATAAAAATCTGGTAATTTATAAAATCATATTTGCTGATTATTTTATATCTACGAATGTAAATTTAACTTTGAATTGTTACAGGAGAGTAAGAGCTGTTTTGAATCTGATTAAATATCATTTTTGTTAAGCAGTTTGCTTCTGCAAGAGCCAACCAGAAGCTTATTGGAACAAGCTCATAAGTTGTACAGGAGCAAATATCCAACAGTTTGAATTTTAAAAAGTCTTCCATACATAGCCAATATAACTGCTGGGAAGTCTTATTCTCCAGGATTTGTCTAAACCCATTTTGAAGGCATCCAAATTGGCAGCCATCACTAGCTCTTCTGGAAATGAACTGCTTTGCTTATACAAGTAATGAAGGACAACAGTTTATTAAACTTTTCTGAATTCTAGGAAATAGCTCTTGAAAGCAGCACATGACAGTTATTTTTGTCCTGGCCTCACACAAATTGTATCCCATGAAATTCAGATCTTATCTGATAATTCCATAATCTGCTTGTTAATGATAATTCAATAATCCATGATACATTGCTTGTATCATCCTAGCCTTTTCCTTTTCTAAAACAAATGTTTACAATAAAGCATATATTCATTTAATCTCATGAGCTCACCGCATGAGCTCATCCTGCCTACTGAGAAGGAAAGACCCACCACATTATACTCAGCCCTGGATATTATCTTGACCAGTCTTTGCAATTAAAAAAGAACCGCCACAACCCAGTAAGTGTTCCAGTCTCCGCTTTCTCTCCCTCCTGCTGTCAAGAAGGCATTGCAAAGCTTGAAAATCATTATGCTGCATTCCAGTCATTGCTATGGCATCACACTGGGATACTCTTTAAGAATGGGAGACCAAATTAATTAGGGAGGCCCTTATCCCTATTCCTCAATTTTAACTTCTGATGCTATTATGATCCATCTTCAAACAGCATTATTCTGGGACTCCCGATGAGAGAGTCCTAGACCACTCATACCTACCTAGTTTCTAAAGCTATATCTTCCAAAGACAGAAAGAAAACAGCAGGAGCAAAAGCAACCACTGTTAAGCAAATTATGTGAGATAACACTTGATTTAGGTGCAAATAAGCATCACCATGCCTAGCTATGTGATCCAAACAAAGACATCTCAAGATCCTAGAAACATTGCATTTTAAAGGGGCAATTAGACCATTTGCTCCAATCCTTTACTTGAAGTAGAAATCTAGAATAAAGCATCTCTGGCAGATGACCAGTATCCTGTATTTGAATACAAAGGATTCAAAGTAAAAAGGATTTCAAGTAGAAAAGCTGTGGAAAATTTCCCACACCTCCAGCAGAAGTGTTCTACAGTATCTGTTTTGTCCAGAATAGTGTCTTGATTTGGTTTTTCACCTGCAACTATAAAAATCATCCTGAACTCTGAAAGTAACCAAGTACAAAAGAGGAGTAGACTACTACACTTTGTTGTTATTACATAGTTATGCTTGATAAAGTGTCCTTTTTCTCTTACAACATTAACAACAATTCATCCAGAGCTACATTATGATAACTTCTATTTAGACATAGACATAGCTAAATCACAAATCAACAATACAGGAAATGCATTCTCATAAATAAAGATGATTTTGGAGGCAGAGAGGTGGCTTTATGGCTTACTACTGTACATGCTAACTTTCCTTTTGTCTATTTCAGTAGAAGAATCAGAAACATAATTAAAGTTAAGTGGAGCAGAAACCTGGATGAGCACCCAGGGAGATGCCTGAAAGTGCATTGTTGCCCATGGGCACTGTATTGTCTATTCTGGCTTATGTCCACAACTATTGTGAGTTCCTAGTTTGACTATAATGAAACACTTCAATCATTTCAAATTAGGACATTGAGGCTTCTAGTTTCCCTTTTAAAGGCATGCTGGAATAATGGGAGATGATGCAGAGCATATTAAGTCAAAAGTTGGATTTACACCTGACCATGACGTACCAACTACATTTGCTATTTCACATAGCAAATTAAATTAAAACTAAAGAAACCACAATATACTTTAGGGGATTGCGAACTAAGCCCAAGGCTTGTTCCTATAGAATTAATTTATGAATTGTTGAAAAGTGGGCTATTGTCTATATTCTACCTTAACCTTCACCATTTTAATGTCCACCAAATAAGTGGAATTAAACTCCCTGAATTTCAACAATAGCCACATTGGCTGGAAAAGCGCTGTCATGCCTAGAATTCAAAAGTCCTTATGGAAGCAAAGATTTGGCATTACCTATGCTATACCATCTAGTGGTTGTTCAGACCATATTTGGGTTGTAGCCCAAATATGGTATCCCTGCCCACATCATATTGGAGTTAGACAGAAAAGTCCATGTATGATGTTATTCCAAGATCTGACATTGGCCTGGCATCTTACAGTTCTCCCTGATCACATCCAACTCTTGCTTAATACAGATCACAAGTATCTTCCATTGCAGATTTTGGAATTCCTTGTTTTTATAATTCAGGTTCCAACAGCCCCAGCCAGTACTGGAATGATCAGGGATAAGAAATATAATCTGAAGCATTTGGAAGATTAAGAAAGCAGCACTACAGAATCCCTGCATTAAATATCAAAAAAATATCTGTTCTGGTGTCAACCTCTTAGATTGTTTCTTCCAAACACCCTCAGCAGGGTTGTGCCAAACATTTTGTCTGAAAAGTTATAAGGTTTCCTGCTTGAGCAGGGGTTTGGACTAGAAGACCTCCAAGGTCCCTTCCAACTCCGTTATTCTGTTATTCTGTTATTTTCTAAAGAAAACTTTCAACAAGCTGAGGTGCAAGACAAATGAAAGAGGAGAGAAAATTGTGAAGTAGGAAGTTTCAGATTAATTTGGAAGTGCTTATTAGCCCACCTAAATGGTAGCACCTACATTGCTCTTGAAAGTCTAAGCTGGGACAGACCTCTTCAGTACATGATTATCAAGAAATCACAGACCAAGGGTGAGGAACTGAAAACAAAGTATCTACAAGAGAGCAACAGGATATCACTTTTATTTGTTATCAAGAACACTACATTGATATGTCTATGAAATCTTCAGAACCTCAGCTCAGCTTAAAGGAAACCCAATCTTTAGGTCCTTGTGTGTAGGCAGAACGGTGTTTTTCAAACTTAGTAACCTCAGTGCTTTTTTTGTCATAGAACGCACAGAATGGCATTCTGGTACTTTTTTTTGAACAGAAGAACTGGCTCCTTCTAAGCTGCCAGTGCAAGTAAAGCTCTGGCTCGGTGAAAGGAAGCTGCCCGGGGAAATCGGGGGCATCGAAGGTTGACCTGAAAACACTTCCACAGCCCTGAAAGCAGACCCTCTTCTCTGCCTTGCTTCATGGGGCTCCCCCTGCCACCGCCACCTGTCCTCACCCCCGCGTTGGCCACCAGGGATCAGGAGTGACTCCTGGACCGAATCTCTTCGAGGGACCAGGCACACTCCCAAAGCATTGGTCACTCTGGCTCTGCAGGAAGCCTCTGTGTCATCAGTGGCGGAGGAGGATGAAGTGGCAGTAGACATGCAGGCTCTGAACAAGCGCCCTTTCAAAAGCCACAACAATGGCGTCCATCAGCTGATCCTGCTCACGTGATCTGCACCTCGGAAGCTCCCTAAAGCGGTCCCCCCCCCGGTCCATAAAGGGCTTTGTGTAAGTTCCGGCACCTTTTTTTTTTTTTTACAAAAAAAGCACTGAGTAACTTTAAAATATTTGGTCTTTAATTCGAAGAATTCTCCTGACAGTATGAAAAACACTGGTGTAAAGTACCAGCATAATTAAAAGTTAATTTAAAATTGCTTTCTTCCCAGATTTTTTCCTTGTTTTTTTAAAGGTTTTGCTGTTTTGTTTTCCCACCAAAGCTATACTCCTGTTCCATTGGAGGCTACCTTACCACACAATACATCTCAGGAAGGATCTGGCATCAAGCATCCTCTTGCAAGTGCATTGGGAGTGATCCTAAGTGGTTTCTAATAGAGGATGGCTGTAGCTGCTGCACCACAACAACTGAAAAAAGAAGACTCAGAATGTGCTGCTTTCTTTGTTAAAAATGAATATTTACTTGTATTTTTCCAGCTCATTTTCCACTTTGCACATAGGGCTTCCTCACCAGAGAATGCTAAGTAGGGAAGCATTTTACTACCATTCCTTTGTGAACTACAATGAAAAAATGCAGTAGAAGAATATCTCATAACATTCCTAAATAAATTAATTCAATAACTTAAATCTATAATAAAAAAGCAGGATGGGTCGTAAAGACAGGGATGTACATAATGCTCACTTTGAGCAAAACCTCAATATTTGAATAAGCAATGCATTAATTTTTATATGTTCAGTCATTTACAGAAACCTCCCTTCAATAATAGAGTTTTCAGACAATAACAATGCTACTAACAATGTGTGAAGTATAACTTGCTAAAAGTTGTATAATTCTGCCTTCAAGTAAGAAAAGTGATTTATTCATTAGCTACCTTCTAGGACAGCCTGTTCCTCAACCTCCAGAATCTCATTATAGAATTATAATTGAGTTTGGTTACAAAGGCAGATCCTGACCTGGGATAACCTCCTGATCTGTGGGTCCCCTTGTGTTTCAAAAATGGTTTACCCATTTGAAAGCAACTATTTCTCTTCAATCTACTTGATTCCCTTGAAGGCCAATGAACCAACCTTTCCAGATACTTATATATCTAAGCATGGTAGATATTTCTGCAGAATCTATTAGCCAGCTGCTGATAATATACCCCCTCTTTCTGGTATACACAGCAGTTTCTAAACACTGCTTGATAACTGATGTGCAAACCTGGAAAAAGAAGGAGCATCTCTGGGAAAGTCATATCTAGGAGATTAAAATAACTTTAGCTGGCTGAATTTAGCCATGGTCTAAATAAGAAAAAAAAGTATAGCCTGGTACTGTTTGATACGTACTTGCATCAAAATCCCTAATGAGAACTTGGCCTGGAGATAGTCATACATGTGAACAGACAAGGATATTTTGCTTCAGGAAGTCTGAGATGTTTAAAACTGGGGGAAATTGTATGGTTTCTTTTTCCCTCCTAAAGCAACTATTTCTTCATCTTTGGTAGCAACTCTTTTGTTAGATTGTTCAAGTAAAATGATTCAAGCTTTCATGGACATATAAAAAAGCTAGATTCATAATTGTGCAATTTATTTAATTTTCCTTAGCATGTTGCATAAACCTAGTCATGATGGTTTTCCATCTGTAACCGATGGCTTAGCATGGTGTATGAAAATCACTGAAACATTCAATAATTCAAAAATCATGGTTTAGTGCAATGAACCTAATCACTTTGTGAATGGAATCTTCCAGGCTCCTTTCTTCTGGCCAGCTGCAAAACCTTCTCTTCTATAGGCTACGTTGAAAGTGCAATTTTTCCTAAATTTAGCCCCAAATCTTTTAAGCTAAAATCTTATTTAGCAAACTTTTTCAACCCATCAAAATGGACTACAGGGCTGTTTCATCCACTCTACTAAGCACTTCCCCTACCTGAAGAGCATCCAGCTGATCATTATATAATAATCATGATTTTAGAATTAGTACCCAGGCTTATTTCTTTCCCTTCCTGCCCTTTTAGATGATAAGTCTTTTGTAATGGTTGCTTTGTTTTGTTTGTGTTGATTAAAGGTAATCAATAAAGAAAAGTCTGTAAATGAGATTAAATATCTCTCTCTCTCTCTCTCTCTCTCTCTCTCTCTCTCTCTCTGTGTGTGTGTGTGTGTGTGTGTGTGTGAGAGAGAGAGAGAGAGAGAGAGAGAGAATGAGAATGAGAGAGAATAAATGCATCAAGACTCAAATGAATCTTCACATAAACATCTGAATATTAAAGGTACTGCCCTTAGCTAGGGGACTGAGTTATGATAATATTATACAGTATAGCAGGGACCTCCAGCCCCTGGGCAAGGAACCTGGCTATGCAAGCAGCAGGCAAGTGAAGCTTTGTTTGCACATGTGCAGGACCTAAGTTACACACGAAACCATTCGCCCCCCAATTTGTGGAAAAATTGTCTTCTATGAAACCAATCCCTGGTGCCAGAAAGGTTGGGGTCTACTGCAGTATAGCATATCTTCTATCTTCTGACTTCATAACTGTCACAACAAAAGTTTACAAGGGATAATAGTCATATTTATATATTCTTCACTTTGAGATACAAATGCACAATATCTCTCCATGTAATATAAATAAACTATTTCTATTTGGTTCCTAGCAGCAAATAACATTCCCTTCAACCCTTCCTCCACAAAAAAACTTGATGAAATTCTTTTTAAACATTTTTATTTTATTTTACATATAAAATTGTACTTTCTAAGCTGGTTCTTAAACATTGCTTAGAGGGAGTAACAATATATGTAACAAATCATTAAAAACTAGATTAAAAATGTACACCTGATAAAATAGGACTTTTTGCTATTTAAATACCTTAAGAGAAATGCCAAATCAGCCTTGAGGCAAAGGATTTGAAAGTTCAGATATGATCCCAAAGAAGCTCTGTTTTCCTTTAGCCTCATCAATTGCACTTTGTGGTGGTGCAGTGGTTAGAAGGCAATATTGCAGGCTAATTCTGCTGACTGCCTGCAGTTCGATCCTGACCTGCTCAAGGTTGACTCAGCCTTCCATCCTTCCAAGGTTGGTAAAATGAGGACCCAGATTGCTGGGGAAATATGCTGACTTTGTAAAGCACTTAGAGAGAGCTATAAAGCACTATGAAACAGTATATAAGTCTAAGTCAGCGGTTCTCAACCTATGGGTCGCAACCCCATTTGGGGTCGATCGACCATTTCACGGGGGTCGCCAAGCAAGGCTGTCCGCCATTTTTTTGTCTGCCATTTTTTTCCCCTTTTCCGGCGGGTGCCTTACCTCCCTTGGGCTGGGCCAGCTGGTGGTCGGCCTGCTCCATCTCTGCCGCTTGCCAGCTACGCCTTGGCCGGCGCAGGGGGCGGAACCACGCATGCGTGGCGCTCCCGGGCAGGGAAAGTCCTCGACTTGCGACCGGTTGGGTAGTCCTCGACTTACGACCGGTTTAGTCCTCGACTTACGACTGGTTTAGTCCTCGACTTACGACCAGTTGGGGGTGCGGCATTAAAAAGGTTGAGAACCACTGGTCTAAGTGCTATTGCTAGTGCTATCAATGTTGGGGCATATAGGAAGGATTTTCACCTGATCTTGGATACAGGCAGGCTGATATAAAAACAATTATCTTGTTAGACAACAGATACTATCCTAAATGTATCTCTGAACTACCAGGATTACATTTTATACTTCATCCACCACCAATGATTCCTATCTCCAATGTGATCCTAAGGTGTTATATTTCAAAATGGCATATTAAAAGAAAATCTGATATTACACTGACCATTCAGTTATTGTAGAATGGTGACCTTGGTTTAGTGTACCAGTTGAAGTACTTTCCTTAAACAAAATAATTTATTGTGTTGCCGAGGTTGCCCAGCAGAACAAAACATAATCACAACAGCAGAGCCACTGTCCCAAAACCTCAGCCAAGCCAAGTCACTGCCTTCAGTGTGGATGGAATGGGGAAGAAGCTGACCTTTTATGAAAACAGGGACTTTTGAAGTTAATGAATCATGAAGCATTTGAAAGTGAGCCTTGTTTGTTTACACACACTTGCTGTTCATGTGGAGCAAATAGGAACCCATTTGGTACACACCGCTAATTTGAATGAAAGATCAAACTGAGGCAAGCAGAACCATGTGAGGCAGTTGGAAAGGCAAATGTTCTGTCTCCTGTGGCCTCTGCTTATAAAAATTGGGCCAGATTCTGAATCATGTCAAGCATCACTGGAGACAGTTTCTTAGTAAAGATGCCAAACAAGTGAAAACGTGCTTTCTGTCTCAGTGGGAGGTTCTTCTTTGTTTACAAAGTCTTATACAAGACACAGCATAGACCAGACTGTCAGGAAAAACTCAAGATCTTGTGAATGAATATATTCTGGAAAGGATTGATAAAAAGGAGCATTTTTTTCTGTTAAAGTTACATTTCTTTGTAGGCTATCTGTTTGCTGACAGAAAGCGGGATCAGTATCACACTGAAATGGACATCCCTTCCTTCAGTCTCTATGTAGTTCACTCTGACTTACTCTTCTTCCATACCCTATAAACTCATTACCTTGATCCTTTCACCTGTACTAGGTGTGGGAGTTCCACCACATCTACGAAGCTTTCATCTGAATACCATTGCCATTTGTTTCTATGGAAAAAAATAACCCTTGCAATGAACATCATCATTATTATCACTGTCATCATCACCCTCGTAGCATAAAAACACAACCTTCATTGAAATGAACATATGGACACAATTTATGTTTTCTTGTATGTCTCAGGACATAAGATCATTATTTTAAAATATACATACTCTGTAAAAGAAGGAAAAACATAGCTTATGAAATGTTCTCTTTACCTTTCAAAACTTTAATATGGATAGAGTTTGATTCATCCTAAGATTTCTTAATATTTATAAAAATAGAAAACATGATTAATTTCTTCATATTTATATTCTATAACTTTTTTTCAGTAGAAAGATATCAAATTAGAATCTTACTGAGTTAAACTAACTTTTGATATATTTACCTAACATTTCCTACAGCTTGGGAATAGATTTAATAATGTATTGCCAATGTTTAAACAATGAAATGGTAAAATTCTACTCCTCTTAGGTTATATTTTTCCCTCTCTTTGTAGCCAAAGCAAAAACCTAAAAGAACATCATTAAATGTTTTTTAAATATACTTGGTCAATAGAGTATTCTATCCTGTCCTATCCTATCCTGAAATAGGTTGCACAGAAACATCATCAAAATTGCTTGAACAACTTTATAACAATCTACCAGTTATACCCTCATAAAGGTCATGTGAAAATACATTCCCCACTCATGTAGACATATTTCTTGACTTAAAGAAATCTGAACACTCTATTAAAAGTTAGAACAACCAATAATGATAGAGGGAGCTGGTGAATATTCTAGGAGAGCAAGTAGAATTCTCTGGGCTCCAAGGCAATTTGAGGGAAGCTATCAAATATCAGTCATTTGTCTGAAATGGCATACGGTTTCCTGCCTGAGCAGGGGGTTGGACTAGATGGCCTCCACGGTCCCTTCCAACTTGATGATGATGATGATGATGATGATGATGATGATGATGATGATGATGATGATGATGATGATGATGATGATGATGATGATAAAATCCAGCAAAAGGGGCAACACCAGGCAACTACAGGCCAATTACCTGCTTACCAACAACTTTCAAATTGCTAACTGGTGTGGTAGCTGATGCAACAGCATCTAGTTGAAAACAATCTCTTTCCACCTAAGCAGAAAGGAAACCACCCCAATAGCAGAGGAACAAAAGATCAACTCCTAAGAGACAAAATGATCTTGGAAAACTGCAAGAAAAGGAAGACCAACCTGAATGTGGCATGGATTGACTACAAAAAGGCATTTGACTCTCTGCCACTCTGGATAATCAAGTGCCTAGAAATAACAGGAGTCAGTAGAAACATCAGAAAATTTGTGCAAAGATCGATGGCACAATGGAAGACACAGTTGCAGGTGAATGGTGAAAGACTGGGAGAGGTTAATATCAAGAGAGGAATATTTCAAGGAGATTCATTATCACCACGACTATTTGTTATTGCACTGTTTCCTCTGTCAACAATACTGAATAACTCAGGACATGGCTATCAAACATCAAAAACATCTGCCAGACTATCCCACCTCCTTTACATGGATGATCTAAAACTGTATGGAAAAACATCATCTGAAATAGAATCGCTGCTGAACACCATCCGTATATAGCCAAGGTATTGCAATGGAGTTTGGCTTGGACAAATGTGCCATACTTACTGTCAAACAAGGAAAAATAGTGAAAACTGAGGGAATCAAGATGCCCCACGAAAATAACATTAAGAGTCTGGATGAGGAAGATTACTACAAATACTTGGGTATCCTTCAAGCTGACAACATCAAGCACACTGAAGCCAAGAAAAAGATTAGAGGTGAATACATCAAGAGAGTGAAGAAGATCTTAAAGTCCGTGAAGGCAATCAACACCTGGGCAATTCCTGTCATTAGATACACAGCTGGAATAATGGACTGGATTCAAGCAGAACTAAAAGCAATGGATAGGAAGACCAGAAAAATAATGACAATGAATCATGCCCTTCATCCACGCAGTGACATTGACAGACTATATCTACCAAGGCAAATAGGTGGATGTGAAATGCTGCAAGTACATCAGATGGTTGAAGAAGGAAAAATGGCTTTGGAAGAATATCTGAAGGACAATTATGAAGATTCACTGAAATTAGTATATCAGGAAAGCTTACTGACTACTGCAGAGACCAAACTGGCCTACAAGAAAGACCAAATGAAGAACAGAAGCATGGGAACACAAAGCACTACATGGCCAGTACATTAAAAAAAATAGCTGGGAAAGCAGATAATAACAAGACCTGGCAATGGCTAAGAGCAGGAAAGTTGAAAAAAGAGATTAATTCTGGCTGCACAAGACCAAGCCTTAAGGACAAATGCATACAAAGTCAAAATTGAGAAGACAGCAACAGACAGTAAGTGCCGCCTATGCAAAGAAGCTGAAGAAAGAGTGGGCCACCTGGTAAGCTGCTGCAAGAAGATTGCACAGACTGACTACAAGCAGCGGCATGACAAAGTAGCAACAATGGTGCATTGGAAGATCTGCAAGAAATATCATTTGCCTGTAAGCAAGAACTGGTGAGATCATAAAATAGAGAAAGTCATAGAAAATGATAAAATTAAACTGCTTCAGAATTCAAACAGACAAGCACCTGCAACATAACACCCCGGAATTAACAATTGTCGATAAGAAAGACAAAAAAGTCTGGATAGTGGATGTGGCAGTGCCTGGAGACAGCAGAATAGACGAGAAAGAACTAGAGAAGATAACAAAATACAAAGACTTACAAATAGAAATAGAAAGACTGTGGTAAAGGCAAGCAATCCCAAAACAACTGGAGCACCACTTGAACACCATTGGCATTGACAAATTTGCCATTAGTCAATTGCAAAAGGCGGCCTTACTAGGAACTGCTTCCTGAGCCACGAGTCATAAAAGAGCCAAGGTTGCCTACTCCAGATCTAGACCTTACATCTTTTTGATAAGCAGCATTGTCACTTCTAACATCCATATAACAGAACTTTCAAAATTGGTGATCTAAATCAATATTCAATAGTATAATAATCTAAAGACATTCAGAGGATCATTGCACATTGTGTTAGCTTTCAAACGAATGTCCAGGCTTTAGTCTATAAATATCAGGCTTCCTCCTATCACATCCACACCCTAAATTGTTTTATAAATACATTGTTATATATACAATTACTCAGTTGGATTTCTAAGAAAAGCACAAAGTTCAAAAAGTTTTTGCTTTCTAGCATAGTAAACTGAAGAAATCTAAATGGATTATGAGAAGTGTCAGTTGCTGGTCTTAATTTCTTTGGGTCCAAATAAAGTCATTATTCCACTGTAACAATTGGACTTCAAAGAAACAGGTTTGGCAAAGGAAGAAGCCACAGATGCCAGAACACTTGCTGATACTGAACTTTGCAATCTTGAGAAATTAATTAGTCATTAAACATAATGTTACTTAGTAGAACATTAGAGTCACAAAAGCTAGAAAAGCACCTGCTTGTCTCCCAGAGACTTAGCAAAGTTTGTTGATCAACCCCAAGACATCAGATGGTAGGCAGAGCAATTAAGGGAAGCTTTGAAAATAGAAAATAATTTGGTGAAGTAATTAGATATATGGCATTTTGAACCCAGCTCAGGAGATATCACCAATTGCCTAGAACAGCAGTTCTCAACCTATGGGTCGCAACCCCATTTGGGGTCAATCGACCATTTCACAGGGGTCGCCAAGCAAGGCTGTCTGCCATTTTTTTGTCTGCCATTTTTTTTGTCCGCCATTTTTCCCCCTTTTCCGGCAGGTGCCTTACCTCCCCTGGGCTGGGCCAGCTGGTGGTTGGCCTGCTCCGTCTCTGCCGCTTGCCAGCTACGCCTCGGCCGGCGCAGGGGGCGGAACCACGCATGCGCGGTGCTCCCGGGCAGGGAAAGTCCTCAACTTACAACCGGTTGGGTAGTCCTCGACTTATGACCGGTTTAGTCCTCGACTTACGACCAGTTTAGTCGACCTACGACCGGTTTAGTCCTCGACTTACGACCGGTTGGGGGTCGTGGCATTAAAAAGGTTGAGAACCACTGGCCTAGAAGCACTAAAAATAGGAGAAGAGATAGAGATAGAGACAGAGAGACAGAAAGGCAGAGAGAGAGGTAAGGTGCTTATCATGACAGATAAACTGTATCTTTCCTGCTGTGCAAAGCTCTTTATTGTCATAAATCATAGCCACTGCACTCCATCTTAGGGCATTATTTTATTTGTAATATTAATATATCACTTTCTCTTAAAATTTCAAAGTGATTTAAACTAAAATCCAAACAGATTAAGAAAGAAACACATTTTTAAAAAATCAAATATTATATAGAGTTTCCAAGACAAATTGTCAATTAAACAGAAAATGAAGAGCAGCGGCAGCAAGTTAAAATACTGCAACAGTGGAAGTTGTGCAAGAATGCCATAGAAAGCTAAGGCTGAAAAACTAAATATGGCGCCTGGCATTCCCATCCAAAAGTAAGAGCTACCACCAAAAAGGCCTGTTCTCCAATAAACACATCTACACAGCATATGAAGATAATTTATTGAAATAGGCAGAAAGACATCTTCAAATATTCTGAAGGGTTTTTTTCAGGTGGAGGGTGTTAAAAGCAGCACTTTGAATCTAAAGTGCCACCTGATCTTCAGTTTGGTGCTCTGCCAACAGGATGGATACCAATGCAGCCATTAAATTCAGTGGGTGCTTTAGGCCTCCCACATTGCCTTGAGTAACTACAGCAGGGGTAGTCAACCTTGGCTCTTTTATGACTCGTGGACTTCAACTCCCAGAATTCCTGAGCCAGCTAAGCTGGCTCAGGAATTCTGGGAATTGAAGTCCACGAGTCATAAAAGAGCCAAGGTTGACTACCCCTGATCTACAGCAAGAGAGGGGAGAGATTTGCAAAGCTTCAGATGCTATTGGATTCCAAGATTAATCAGTTTCAAACTCCTCTCTTAGAGAAAAAAGCAGCATATAAATATAATAAATAACTAGAATCAGAGTCAGAATAGAGCTGGAAGGAACCTTGGAGGTCTTCTAGTCTAACCCCCTGCTCAAGCAGGAGACCCTATACTATTTCAGATAAGTGACTGTCCAATCTCTTCTTAAAAATCTCCAGCAATGAAGCACCCACAACTTCTGAAGGCAAGCTGTTCCACTAGTTAATTGTTCTTTGTTAGGAAGTTTCTCCTTAGCTCCAGGTTGCTTCTCTCCTTGATTAGTTTCCATCCATTGTTTCTTGTCTTGCCCTCTGGTGCTTTGGAAAATAAGTTGACCCCCTCCTCTTAATGGTAACCTCTCAAATACTGGAATACTGCCCATCATGTCCCCCCAGTCCTTCTTTTCTCTAGACTAGCCAAACCCAAATCCTGCTACCATTCTTCATATTATTATTTTTGTTTCCAGGCCTCTGGCACAAGGGGAAAAGAGGCCAGAACTCTGGAGCTAAACTCACGCTACACTAAGTCAAGAATTGCTTAAACAGGACTTATGGTCTAGATTCACACCATCCATTAAGCCACAAACCATATATTGGCTTAGCATTTAACACATCCAGTAAAGTGTCAGATCTGGATTTGGGTTAGCTCTCAGTTGCCTGCTCTCTCCTTTGGGGCTGAGAGAATGGACAGCTATTGGAGGCACTAGGACCAGAGGAGGAATGGGATTGTCGGGGGAGGCTGCCTGAATCTGCCTATTGCCAGCAAGGGAGACTTCAGCACCGTCTCTGATCTCTTCTGACTTTCTTTCTCGGCAGCAGGTGGTGCCTGGGAGGGAAAAAGGTGAGAGTGTTCAGCTAGCAAGGGAGGGGAAAACAAATCCCGGTGGAGAAAAAACCAACGGCGCTAGAGAAAGCACGGTCCCAACCCCTTGGCTGGGCTTGATTTCCCCCCCCCCCACTCCACCCACAGCCTTGTCTTTGTGCCTGGGAGTTTTGCCCAATGAGAGTCCAAGGAGGTGTCCATCTCCCCAGCCTGCCCCAAAGCCCACCCCTCCAGCGTGTCCTCCTCATCTTCATTCCCAGCAGATGCCGGTCCTTGGGGCTGTTCCACAGACGCTCCTGCCAGCCCAGGAGACGGCGAGTCCATCTCAGGAGGCAATCAGCCGGCCCGCCCTGGGATTGAGATTAGTTTGACTTGGCCGCTTTCCGAAGCCATGCCTAAGGCAGCAGCCCTGGTTGAAGAGTCGTGACTCCCGCCTTCAGGGATAACCTAAGAGCCGCCTCTGTTTGCTCTTCCCCACAACTCCCCCCCTCCCGATTGGAGGTCCAGGAATCCGTCTTCTTCTCTTTGCGATCTGGGGCTTGTTCTTTCCTTCTCCGCTTCCCGCGAAAGAGAATTATGCTTGGCTCAAACCGTCTGGCAAGCTCCGCTAGGATTGCCAGCGCTCCCGAAGCCACCAGACGAGCGTCCCAGGGCAGGCCGGTCCGCTCCCGCCTCGCTTTGCCTTTGCTGCTGACTCTGTTGATTCTCACGCCGCGGGTGGACTCGTCGTGGTGGTAAGTCCGCGGGGGGAGAGGGGGAAGCGGGAGCGGGAAGGGACGGCTGCCCGGAAACTTTCTCTCGCGTCTAGAAAGTGAGATGCGGCAGCTGACTGGTGGTGCTTAAGTGGGCTCAATTCCAGGGTGTTTTTGAGCTGTCACAGCTGGTGATATTTTTTTTTTTTAAAAAAGGGGGTGCGCCTGAACATATGCAGAGCGCCTGGGTTCTGGGGAGGATTCAGAAGATGGAGAGGGTTCTCAATTACTCCAGATCAATCTGCGGGGCTGCATGTTCCGGAGATCTGACCCCCCCCCCAAGAGGCAGGAGGTTCCTCTACCCGGCACAGTTGGTGATGGGACTTGGCAGCTTTAAAAGTCGGCGGGAGATGCGTGGACGAGCAGCAGGCATTTCTTTTCCGAAACGGTTCGATCCGAGAGAAGCTGCCTAAAAATCGGGCGAGCTTGACGTAGAAAGCGGGCTGAGAATTAGGAAATGGACCAGACCAGAGGTTTCGGAAAGGGGATGCGGGCGGAGGGCTGTCAAACGGTTCAGGCTTACAAACAGTATGGCGTCGTGCCTCCAGGACACGAGCTGCGGTCCTTTCCTCTTCCATCACCTCACCTGGGGTTCGGGATTCGCCCTGAACCAGAAATTAACCAAAAAGATCTGTTTCGGAGGACTCACTAAACATACAGGACTTAAACCCGGTTAACATGCTACAGGTTTATCATGTTCGGCCCACAAAACTGAGGGGACTCCACAGCAGTCGGCGATTATCACCGGGATGGCGGGACCCAGCCCTTCCTCTTCTGTGCCGCCTCCCGCGCTCCAAAGCCTCCGCTTGACAGCACAGTCCGGGCCAGCGCCTGAGCGATGGAGCCTGCGTGGCTCCTCATCTGTGAAAAGGCCTGAAGGCCCGGAACGGGCTTCAACCTGCAAGTGGACCCGAGGAGGCAGCATCTGTACCCCGAAAGAAATCCCTTTACTCTCGCCGGATCGTATCTCAGCCTTTCCTCACAAGCGTTCCCTCCAAACCAGCGGGAGTTCAGAGAGATGATGGGGGAAAAACAACCCCCTTCCTTTTATCCGGGGATCAATTTCTAACTTGTCTATGGCCCTCGTCCGCCACTTTTCCTTAGAACCACCTGCCTCGTTTCCACCCCAGAGGGAGGGAGAGAGAACGATTGGCTTCCACCTCGCGCTAAGTCGGGAAGTGGCTTGGTTTTCGGCAAGCCCATTCCTGGCTTAGCGCGACGTACGAACACAGCCACGGAAAGTCGCACTGACCGTCCGATTAACCAAATCCACACCCTGAACCATAATCTAAGTCAGGGCCTGGCCGCGAATAAGACGCTCGGCTAAAATGCGATGGCCCGGCTGAGGGCCCAGGCTTTTCGCGGAAAAGCCACCGGCGAAGAGGCCAAGAGGCGCAAGCGCCGGACGAAAGCAGCGCAATTGACAGCAATTGTCGGCTGAGGCTCCCGGGCTGAGGCAGGAGAGCGTGGCTGTCTTCTGCCTTTTCCGCCCTGAGAGGGTTCTGCTTCGAACTTTCTTCCCGCTATCCCAGCCTGAGCTGGCCTGCGGTAGTCATGGAGGATGGGATTTATAGCCTCCGCATTTGGACTCTTCCGCCCTCTCCTGAGGGCGTGTTTCTGCCTAGGTATCTCCTCTCCCGCCTTGCGGGAAGGGCGGCTCTATCCGGAGCTCCCGAAACTTCGTTTTTCTCAGCCGTCCGGCACCACCTCGGGCCAGGCGGCTTCGGCGATACCCAGGGCCGCCTTCGACGGAGAGAGCATTCCCTTCGAAGGGGCGGAACAGACGCTCCAGGCCTCTCTGCCCGCGGGGCTGCCCAGATCCCACACCTCGGCCCGTCACGGTTGGCGGCAGAAAGAGCGCCTCAGGGCAGAATCGTTTTCTCTGAAAAGTCCTGCGATTGCTTCTCGGGAGCCGAACGGGCGCTCAGTCTCAACCTGCCACAGCTGTCAGTCTGCCTCAGCCGGCCTTCTCTTGCTGCCTGGACGAGAGACGCGGGAGGGCCTTCGCTGAGGAAGTGAATCAAAAACGGCGGCTGAGGACATAAGTGTAAAGCTTCCCGTTGGAGGAATACGGCAGAAGCGGGAACTTGTGTGCAGGACTTGTGTGCGGGAACTTGTGAGCAGCACTGTCTCTACTCCCAGGAATAGATGGAAAGACTAGTCCGGAGCTTTTCTTCTCCTTTTGTCACCACTCAGGCCTTTGCGTGGAATCACCTGGGCCGTCCAGCGCTCTTCTGCCACCCATTCCCAAGGCCTCTTGGCGCTGACATCCTTCATTCTTTACATCAGGGGTAGTCAACCTTGGCTCTTTTATGACGCGTGGACTTCAACTCCCAGAATTCCTGAGCCAGCCATGCTGGCTCAGGAATTCTGGGAGTTGAAGTCCACGCGTCATAAAAGAGCCAAGGTTGACTACCCCTGCTTTACATGATAGACAGACGGAATCTTCACGTTCCTTCACCCAATCGCCCTAGTGAAGAGTTCACATTCAGCTAATATTTAAATGTACCGTAATTTTGGCTGCTTAGTTTAGACAAATGTACAGTACATTCACATGTGCAGCAATTTATCTGCAAGTAAACTGCAGGTAAATAAAGCTCTGTGAAACCTACTAGACATTATAACTGCAACAGTCAAGTTGTTAGGCTTAGCCATCCTGAATAGGTAAAAGGCTTGGGAGGGGTGGGGGGGGGAGATGGAATATGACTCTTCTTTTTGCCTTGAAAGTGGCTTGCCAAATACCAGATAAAAGGGCTGGATGAAGGAAGGCAAAGAAGACATCTGTTTGCTTCCTTGGGATATCAGCATTTAGCATATATTTAGCAACAATTGAAAGTTCAAATTTTAAAAGATTAAGCTAGGAGCTTATTCCAGCTGGATTTAAATAACACTTGAACTACTATAGCTGTTCAGCTGCCATTGACCACATAGTTGGATAGGTGTACAATAATGCATCCCAGAAGGAGAAGGAAATCCTGTGATGGTAATACATGTTAACTTAGGGCATGGTAGAAAATTGAATGTCATTACTTTATTGCTCACTGGATCACGTGAACACCAAAATCATAAGTAAATCGTGGAAAAAGTGAGTCATACCTACTCAGTACCTGCGTTCCATTGTTTTCTCTCACAAAAGTATGTTTACTCTGATTTATTCCCAAGTAAATATTGCAGTTCAATCTCATTGAGTGCAATAGTGTATCTTCCCAAGTACCATAAGTTGGATAGAGTACATAAAGTGTTTTTTCCTTTTCAGTTTCCATTTTTCAGGGGAAAGCTTACATACAAGCTTTCAATTTTAGAAATTCATTCTTAATCAGATTCATTTATATATGCTTAGCCATTGCCTGCATTCTGAAAAGCAGATGATGTTAAGTCAGAGAATCTGAAGAAGTTCATTTTTATCATTCAGTTATGGGTTTGGAGAAAAGGAGAGGGCAGGATCTAACTTGGAGCAGTGATTCCAAATTCCTTCCCTATAAATAGCAAGGGGGAGGGCAAGAGTCAAACTGTAGTGCCTTAAGTATTATTTTATTAGATGGTGACATGTTTATCTTGTATTTATAAGTCCTTGTATTGTAAAGCCTTCACAGAGCAAAAAAGGTTGCAACCTTCTGCCATGCTGAAATCTAGGGAATTTGCTTCTACAGTTTTGTGCTTAAATTTTATTCAGCAGGCCCAAAGAGGTAGTATCACTAACATCACAGTACCAACAGTAGGTAGAATATATTTTCATTTGATTTGCCAAAGCTTTGAGGGAAATAATGCTTGACCTCTCTACTTGTGCCTAGAGAAAATGCTAGTCCTTTTCTTCCAGCAGCTTTGTGGAACCAAATCCTAATGTACGCTACATCAATTTTGGTTATCACTAAGAGAAAATATCTACTACATATTTCTAAACAGCAACCAATTTATGAATTTTCAGTAATATCACGGATAGCATGGATTGCTTCACAAACCCTGCATGAATTGTAGGACTTCTACAGCATGATGGTTTCTATATAGCCTGTGTGCATGTATTTCCTAATAATTCTAAATGAATATTACTGTATCTCAGATTAAAAAATGTTTGCCAGATAAATTCTATGGGTTAGTTACAGAAGACTTAGTTGGGAAATGCTACCTTGTTATTGTGCATCATGTTTTGAAATGGTTATGCAAACAGGAAGAGAATGGTGACTTATAGAAAGTACTTTAGAATACATTAAAAACTAATTAATAAAAATTGTAGTCTTAAAATATAATCTCTGACATTTTCTTTTGGTAGAACACAAAAATGCAGGATTAATTGAATAATTTCATTGAGTTTTTGTATGTGTCTTGTGTAAGTTGGGAAAAGATTGCAGCTTTAACAGCTAGATCCTGACGGCAAGGCTTAGTTACTACGTAAATATTAGAATGATTGGTTGAGAATTGAGGTACAAAATTTGCAGCTTTTTCACAGTGTTTATACTATTTGATCATTTAGATTGATTAATTGAAAAGAACAAATAGCAAATTAAAGAAATCATTGTTATGTTAGGATTTACCATGTGCGTAGACATATAAACCTCTTGGTATTATTTCAAAGTATACCTTCATCAGCTTGTACTAGATGCTATTGAGATATTAAAATATTGCTTAATCATTTAAAAAGTTCTGAAATTAGCAACTTGTTTTTAATAATTCATGCCTATATAGTAAATCAAAAGAAGTATACCAGAGGCCTGCTTCTGCTCTAGTTAAAAGGTTTCTTAGAATTAATGCTGATAAATAACTTGTTGCCAGCCATTATTACTAAGACTGAATAATACAGAAACAAGCAAAGGATCAGAGTTATACTGAAACACATCATATATTCAAGGCAGTCAATAAACATTTTAAAAATCTGCCCTAAACATTAGCCGCAAGCTTTGTTTTAGGACTCTTTGGAGTAGATTAGAGCTACAGTATGTGGCTTCCAAACATAATCTGTACAATAAACAAGCTTGGTGTAAATAACTAAGTAGAGTTTACTTATAGCTGAAAGTAAAATGAGCAATTACAAAATAGGAGACTATTTTAAAACTAAAAGTCTTGAGCCACATGCAAGCACATATGTTTGAGACTGCACTAACACCACACACCAACAGGAATGCAAATACATTTCCCCTCCTCACATAAACTCTTTCACTCAGCTCTTTAACTGAAACCACTGTTCCTCAAAGTATCCACATTCTCCCAGCCTGCACGAGAACAAAGATCAAATTTTCTTGAATATATATTTTACAAGTTCGACTTTCCATAAAAGTGCATAAATATGTATAATTACAATCACCATGACATGTACAGAATTGCCAAGGTCCATGGTAATGATGATGTGATTAAACCACAAATTAGGGACTCAAGAGTATTATCTTTATTATGACAGTGAGCTAGGGTTATAACTGAGTTGCAAAAAATTGGCTATCTAATGCTGTCCAATCAGTTTGGAAGCAAAATAAGATTTAAATTGGCATCTTTCCAAAATAATATCTCATATTCCAAGCAGAAGGATAGTAGGGTAAATAATCAGGAAGAGCAAATGGAAAGGCCAAGTAGCAAGGAGACTCAGAGACCTAACTTGCTCTAATGCGTAAGGCACCAGGCTAGAAACTGAGAGACTATGAGTTTTAGTCCCACCTTACGCATGAAAGCCAACTGGATGGCTTTGGGCCAGTCATCTTTCTTAGCCCAATCTACCTTAATGGGATGTTGTGGGGAAAATAGGAAGAGGAAGGAGTATTGTGTGTGTTTGCCACCTTAAGTTATTTATAAAAATAATAAGGATATAAGTAAACTAAAATATAAATAAAAAAGCTCAGATGTAGGGTGGTAAAAACACAGGGTTGTTATTTACAGGAAGGAAATAATGTCTAGTGATCATCTCAAACGTGAAGAGGGAACTAATAAGATTCACAGTGAAGAGGAAATAAAGACAGACAGAAAAAGGGAACTGAACAAACCAGCTATGCTTTTGGCTAGCTTTCTCTAAGCTAGCATGCCCTTCATTCTTCAGAACTGGAGAAGGCTGCCCTTAGCTATTCATACTGTCACACCTATCAGAGGAAAACACCCAGGGACAGATAAGACCTACCCTACCCACCCTACCATTATGCTAAATGGAAGAGAAAGGGTACACCCAAAAGGTATTATGATGATGATTATAGTTTATTATTTTTATTATTGTACTTTTCCGATTGCTTTATACATCGTTTTGAAAAGATAAGTGAATTCCCTAAATTATAAAGTTCATTTGGAATTTCAAAGCTCTTAATAACTTCAAATTATCTATATCTATCTATCCATCCATCAAATCCGTAAGACTATTAACAGTTCTGGTGGCAAACAGAGGAGGTGGGCAGGAGCATCAGAATTATGACAGGCAGCAGCTAGCAGTAGCTATTGTGCTTTTAAATTTTCATATACAATAAATTGCAGAACTCCAGGGCACAATGAGAGAGATATTACATTTGTCTTTTGTTGGAATTATTTGAAATAGCTCTAAAATCACCTGTAGGTGCAGAGTGCATTTGGAGCCATTTAGAAATTAACTAAATGCCAACTGTGACTATCTTCTTTTCCTATGTAGGCATATTGTCACAGAAAATTCACAAAGAATTCTGACTTCAGGGATTCCCTTGACAGGATGATTTGGGAATATTTTCAGTATTATAAAAATAAGTAATTCTAAGTATGTTTAAAACAGTTATATAATGACAGAAGAAGAAACAAATGTACTGCTCACTGAAATTAAACCAGGTTTTCCAGTATGTGACCTGCAGCATCAGTTCTGAACTATAACTGTTCATGAGTAAATTAACATTCCAAATTGTAGCAGGCTAAAATAGCCCTGTTTCTATAAAGGCTTAATAAAATAATAAGAGTTTGATGCAGCTAGACTATTACCGCTTTTATGGAACACTATTTAAAATAGACATTATAAGCTCAAAAAGCATGTAGGTGTTTTTTTAGTGTTTCTCGTGCAGATTGCAAAATGCATCATGTCTTTTCTCCAGTTAGTCTAGGACCAGCCACAATAAGCAACTGAATGATTCAAACAGTTACTCAGAACTCCACTACTATAATATTAACATGTTGCCCTTTCCAAGTCAATGGACAGGGAAACTAAGAAAAAATGTGGCCCATTGCCTAGCAATTGATGAGTGTTTTCTCTAGTTCTATGGTCCCCATGTCAACTTTGGTCATCTGCCAAGGGAAAAAGAAACAGTCAAAACCAATGTGAAGTTGGACATTAAAAAAAAACCCTGGAGAAGCTTTTACTAAACTGAGTAAATGAAATGAGGTATTTTAAAATAACAATTTATTAACATACTTCTTACTCATGTTTATTATGCAATGTGGGAAAAAGCACTTTAAGATTTCCTGAGGATTCTAACAGGGTTCAGGGGCAGATGGGTCATTTGAGTTCCACCACCATCATGACTTTCTTCCCATGACATGTTGTTATCCAGTTTGGTCTAGTGGTTAAGGCACCAGGCTAGAAATTGGGAGACTGTGAGTTCCAGTCCCATCTTATCCATGAAAGACAGCTGAGTGACTTTGGGTCAATCACCCTTTCTCAACTCAACTCACCTCACAGGGTTGTCGTAGGGAAAATAGGAGAAGGAAGGTGCTGGCTATGTTCATTGCCTTGAGTTGTTTGTAAAAATAATAAAGGCAACATATAAATAAATAACATTTTAAAAGTACAAATAAATAATCAAAAATTAAAAATGGCCCAATAAACAAAAATGTGTAGAGAAAGTCCTGGAAAAAAAAACATTGATCATATTGTAATTAACTTTACTTTATCTCATGAAAAATATCAATCCACTTATTTATTTTATTAAATTTATTGACTGCCCATCTTACCACAAGGAACTCTGGATGGTTTACAATATTTAATCATTTGAAATACTGAGACAAATTTTGAATGGGATCCCCTCCTTTGCCAAGGCAATTACTTATTCCCTTGAAAATGCCTTGATTACTATAAGATTACCATTTCAAGCATTTACTTTATGGGGATTTCAGTGTGGATAGTGGATCACTTCACAAGTCAAACTAAACCATAATAGAGTTTCCTTGGTTTTGATTTAATGTATTGAGTGAATCCAGCTGCTTGTGATTTATTCAGTATGGTTAAACAACTGTGGTATGATGTGTGAACTGAGCCAATGTGTTTGGTATCAAAGTGACATGATCAGACAACATAGCTAAATTATTAGAAGCAAGATGAAACCATTGTGCTTCAGGTGACAAATTCTGAGAAGGGAGAATTTTCCTGCCTCTAATCTTGTGGCCTGGAGCCCAAAGTGACACTATTAATCTCAACACACACAGCCTGCATTTGAGGGTCTTAATAATCAACCAAGTAATAAAAAGTGGTCTTGTAGTAATTCTGGTCCCAAACTGTTTAATGCCTTCTATGTCAAAAGCAAAGCCATGAATGTGGTTTGGTAGTTGAAAATGATAAGGTTTTTTTGAGTTTTGCAGATGTGGTTTTCCCTAGCATAACGCATTAAAAAAAAACTTATTCCCTATGTGAGATTTTAAACTAGCTTTAAGCCTCTAAATAACTTCCTGCCAACCTGTTTAATCACCCATTAACCTGAAGTTGAAAAAAAATCCTGTATATCCTCTTGGACTTCACTAATACTAATCAATGAATAAAACTGAAATGTATCAACTTTTAACTATGATGGGATTATATGCTTAATGTTTCTTCTACAGGACACTGTGAGTAGTGGTTCAGAATATAGATCACAAAATACCACAGGCAGTCATTCTAACTCTGGCAAAGAGCAATACCACTGACATTTTAAAAAGTATGTGTATGTAAAATTAGTCTTATCCAACACTAGATTAGCAGAATGTGGGAGGACAAGAAGAAAGGAATTTTAGTACATGGAGGCAATTCATTGTCTCAGTAAGGCATTCTTGATTTCACTGAAAGGTTACTTAAAACAGGATTGACTCATGTAGGCTGATTTCAACTATGATAATACTGTAACAGGATTGTGCATGTGCAATCACACCACACCACATCACATACTGACCACCCTGCATAGGCAAGCACCCTTAGTTCTACAACCAGAAACAAAATAATCCATGAAAGAGATAGATATCCTGTTAAAGATATTTTTTTAATTTACTAAACCATATGGGTCTTCCAAGTGCACTACTGTATCAGCAATACAGAAAGACAAATCATCATGATCATTACCACCAATCAGAAGTTGATGGCTTAGAAAATGATTTCTTTCCATATCCAAATTGAAAAGCTTTGTTTTCCGTTTTTAAAATGTTTACACTCAAAATTGAGTAAGCTGTTTTCATTGAGGTTTCAGTGAGACTCCGAAAATGCAACAAGAATCATAAATAATCTTCTGACTCAAAGTTTAAGAACATTTCTTTAATTGTATCTAGCTGCTCATAGCTGGCAACTTAGACCTGCCTTTTACGGGGCCAAAGATATCATTCTGTGATGATTAATGGTTTCTTAATGGGTCAGTGCTAAACTAATGGCAAATATCTTCTCTAGAATTGTAGAATTTTCTTTTTCTTTTTTTCTTTTTGTAGATTCAATGAGCTAGTTCGAACTGTCAATCTGACTTTTAGATAGAAATCATTTGTAAGTAACAATATTTTACCTATTCATCCAAAGCCTTGAGACCTGTGATAGCAATGCTGTGTGCACTACTAGTTTATCGTTATAACCTAAACTCACTTTTCACTCTCACGTATAATGGAAGTTAACATCATTCAATTCCAATATTGAAGTAAGATCAAAATGCCAATTAAATTTGCTTCTGTATATGAAGAAGGGTGAGAAACTACAATGTCCTTGGCATTTAATAGAGTGAAATGTTCTGCTATATATTCCTGGAGATGGCTTTGAATCTAAGCTTGTTCTGAAACTTTCCACTATAGTTTCTTAATTATAGACTTCTGGTTTTGTTCTATGAAAAGAACAAAAGAACTGGATAGTATTAAAATGGTCCATTCATAGTTACTCAGAAATAGCTCATATAGAATGGAAGGCTGAATCGTGGGAGATACCTGCCACAAGTGACACTTTTTGCTGTAGAGCAGGTGAATGTACACTCAAGATTACATATGGCCCTAATAGCCTTGGCCTTCTAGAGGTTCCTAGTGAATTGTAATTGTTAATGTGTCATAAGGAGCAAATTATTAAACCCATATGGAATAACAATTAAACCTATGTGGAGGAAACATGGTCATTTTTAAAAATTACTTTAATTTTAATTAGACTTGAATATAATCACATTTAATTTCCCTTTGTCTCTACCCATTCTTTGGAGTGAAGCCTTCTCTGAAAAACCAACAGTGGCCCTCAGCTTGACTAGTGTATCTCTATCAAAGAGAATGCCATTAACTCTACTGCTTTCTGGGACAAAGAACATAGGTTTCCTGAGTGTGGAAGAATGTATCATACAAATTATCTGCTTTCTTACTGCCTCTTTCACTGAAACATATTTGACTGACTTCCTTTCATGCTGTTATCTCTTAACCCAACAGAACTAGATAAATGATATTACGAAGTTTTGAGAGGATCCCAAAACTCCTTACTGTCCCATAAATTGGAATGGATAGTAAGTAACTTGGGTGGTTGAATGGCTGAAATCTTTGGATATTCTGACTACTCATCTCATAGAAACATGTATGCTCTCCAGGAATCCATGCTTGCTGAGGTTTAAAATGGAACGTATGTTGTTGAGTAAATAGATGTGGCTGTGGCTGTTTGTTTTGTTTATGTAAGAGGCAATTTAGGATTCTCCTTGTTTATTGGAAGAAGACCCAGAAGATTCTTACAACAAGAAATTAAAAAAAACACAACTGTGGTGACATATGACAATTTTCTTCTGTTATCGTAAGTGTTGCATTAAGGCAGCCTGCGTTAAGAAGAATTCTTTGGTTATCCTGACTGTCCAGATTTGGATTGATAATAGCTTCACTCACGGAAAAAGAAAAAAAGGAAAGGAAAGGAAAGGAAAAATGAAGCATTTTCCTTATCTAGCTACTTATGTAGATACTTTCATGAAGTGCTAAGCAGATATAGAGCAAGAAAAAAGAGCAGCAATTGTTTTGAAATAACTTTTAAGTGCTTCCCTGAAATGGTAATCTCAGAATCAGACTTCACAATGCAATTAATGTGTTGTGTTAAACATCTATTTTCTATTTATTTAAAATTGAAATCATGGCAGGGATTTCAACTGGGACTCTGGTATACACAAATTAACCCTTTCATGCACATAGCAGTCCAGTTTAAAATTGCAGCCTCAAACTAGTATTTTCACTGGAAGGAGCTACAATTTTCATTTGGGAAGAAGTTGAACCAATCTTTCTTGTGCGTTAGAATCTGAATTCTTATCCTTTTCCCCCATGGCTGCTATATAGAGCAGAGAAATTAGATAGGTTAAATGCAAACAGTATTTCATGTCTAATTCAGCATTCAAAACCACATATAAAGCCCCAGTCCTGCTATTCAGCTGCAAATAATCATTCCTTTATAATGCTGGAGATGTTTTATATATTTTTGTACCTCTGGGCTTCATACATTATATTTAGATTAGGTGAAGAATGTACTACAGTATTATAAAACTGAGTTACCTCTAATAATGGTACTTCCATATCAGGTCTTCTCTCTATACTTGCAGCCATTATTTGTTTAAATTCCTTGCCAATGGTATGGAATGGGAGTGGGATGTCATATAGCATGAGAACATCAGAAACTGGATCCGGATAATTATATGGTCAGCATATTATAAAAAAGATGTTGAGATTCTGGAAAGAGTTCAGAAAAGAGCAACAAAGATGATTAGGTGGCTGGAGGCTAAAACATATGAAAAAAGTTGCAGGAATTGGGTATGTATATTCTAGTGAAAAGAAGGTCTGTGGGTGACATGATAGCATGCTCCAATATTTGAGGGGTTGCCACAAAGAAGAGGGGGGAGGGGTCAACCTATTTTCCAAAGCACCAGAAAGCAAGAAAAGAAAAATGGATGGAAACTAATCAAAGAGAGAAGCAACCTAGAACTAAGGAGAAATTTTCTAAGAGTGAGAACAATTAACCAAGGGAACAACTTGCCTTCAGAAGTTGTGGGTGCTCCATCACTGGACAGCCACTTTTCTAGAATAATGTAGGGCAGAGGTCCCCAACCTTTTGGGCACCAGGGACTGGTTCCTTGGAGAAAGGTTTTTCCACGGACTGGAGAGTGTGTGGTTTTGTGTGCTGCCTGCATCCCACAAATGGGACTTTGCTTGTTTGTGCGGACCAGTTGCTAGCATGCCGCAGCCTGGTACCGGTGTAGGGTTTTCTGCTTGAGCAGAGGGTTGGACTAGAAGACCTCCAAGGTCCCTTCCAACTCAGTTATTCTGTTATTCTGCTAAATTGCTCTACCCAGATGGCAGTGGATATATATTAATGAATATACAAACATGTTAATGTTTTTTGTAAGTGGCTTTTCTTTTAAGAAATACATTTGAGATCAAGATAATTTTATTGTTTTTGTCTTTTTAGGGACAAAGACCATACCTTTTGAACAGCTACATCTAGAGTAAATTAATACATTGCTTATTAATTGTAAAGAGGGAACAATGGGGAAAGCTTTCCTGCTGATCTCTATCTCTTACTAGTTGTTAAAGGGCAGTTTATCTATAACAATTTAAGTATCAAAAGAATGCAAAAAATAATAATTATTTATATTTAGCAGGGATAAACAAGTGGGTATCATCAGTGAGCATATTCAAGCTTTTCAGTGTACGGCCGCTATAAAAATTTATTATGAGTTATAAAATGGTTGCTGTGGCAGGTGTGGTAAGATTGCTATCCAAAGAGTGTTCCCCATCACAGGCTACCATTCTCATTTATTTAAGCTGCTCTTTTGTTCTTTATAATCTATAACTGCCAACAATTATTAATCTTTCTATAGACTAGGGTTTATTCTATAAAATAAAGAGGAAACTTGAACCTGATACATTGTGGAATATTAACTTTCTATCTTATTCTTTTGGGAAGGGGGGAAGGAAGGAGGGAGGGAGGGAGGGAGGGAGGGAGGGAGAAAGTGAATAAGCACTGAGTATTGCTTACTTATCCCAGGTCTACAGTATATTTTTTGGCTTCCTGGTATGTATTAACTCTCCAACTACCCAACTTGTTTTAAAGTGGAAGTGGTCCAACTCAAGTTTTATTCCATATTTCCATTTCAGAAAAACTGAGTTCTATTCCCATCAGAAGTTCCCATCACAGTTCTTAAAGTTTCCAGAAATCCTTTGTATGCTCTGTTTGACTGAGATACACTCCCATTTTTCCTCACCTTGTCCAAGAACTCCTTATGCTGCCCAATGAATCTTTGAATACATGAAAAACAGAATGTGAATATTGGGGGAGAAAAAAAGGGGGGAGGAGAGATACTTCCTAATGCACACATATGTACAAAAGTATTTCTATCATTAAGGCTAGACCTGGACATGGTATGTGACTTTGCTTAAGAGGACAACAATAAAAAGACTAACATAATTATTATTTTAAAAGAAATTAGTGAAGTATTTCCAGGAGATACCAATAAATGAGAATATTTGTAGCTCGGGGTTGAAATGAGGGGTCCTTTGTACCATCTGAACTTGGTTGTTTTCTTGCAGACTAAAAAAAAGGTTACATATAACAGTTTTTCACACTTACATCCATTGTGGCATCCCCATGGCCATGTGATCAAAATTCAGATGCTTGGCAACTGATTCATATTTATGACCATTATAGTGTCCCAGGTCATGTGATCTCCTTTTGCGACCTTCTGACAAGCAAAGTCAATGGGGAAGCCAGATTCTCTTAACAACCGTGTTACTAACTTAGCTGCAATGATTCGCTTAACATCTATGACAAGAAAGTTCATAAAATGGGACAATTCAAGTAGAAAGTCCAATAGACATTGAGATGTAATTGTTAGTAAAAGAAAATATAATTCACCTCACCCAGCCAAAGATTGTGATTGGGTTAACTGTGAAATAATCACAAGTACTACTCCAATTTTCCACTCCTAATGTTTCTTCCAGCAAAATGTTTTGTATTAGTAAGATTTTTTTTTCTTTTTGTGCCTTTGACTCTGTCTTGACATTTGGCAAGTTCCTGGACAAGTCACTGTATGTTTCTTAGCAAAATTTCAGAAGGGGTTTGCCATTCCTCCTTCCTAGTAACCTTCCCGAGAGGATTACTGGGCTGCTTTATACCTAAGGCAGAATTAGAACTTGTAACCTCTCAGTTTCTACCTGGTGCCTTAAACTCTACACTTAACTGGCTCCTACTAACTAAACACTTTTAATTTTTTCTCTCATATTGGTTCCATCTTTGACGATACATCAGAGGTGAGATTTCACAAAAGATTTTGAGTTTGGGATACAGTAAGAAATGTCATATGAAATGAGTAAAAAGTACCTTTTGGACAGTTTGCCCTGAATTGAAGCACAAGCTACAGGTTGAGCCAAATGGGCCAGCCAAAAGTTATTCTTGTAATCTTGTTTCTTGCATATATCTTTAATATTTACAGACATGTAAAAACATAAGCTGACTCTTTATCAAAATGCAGTTCATCCATGTGAACAGTATTAGAGACATATTCTTCATGGCTGGTGAAGGCTTCCCAGAAGATGACATGTGGCTGGATTTAGACAGTGATGAATTCTTCCTTGAGGGATGGAATGATTCCTCCACCTCTTAAGAAAGTAGGGTTTGCTTCCTTCTCAAGAAATTATTGAACCATACTCAACAATTTTTATTCTTTCCCCTCGGTGAAGTGGATTATCTGGATCCCTTTCAATTCATGGTCATGCTTTGACTTCAGGTGGAAGCAGATCACTGTAGTGCATCCCTCCTTATTCTTGATTTCTTAGCTGTCTCTGGTATCATCAACCATGATATCCTTCTGGAGCAGCTTCAGAGTGTGGCAACTGTATTTTTCTAGTACTCCTTCATGTCCTGAGGCCAGTTCCAGTAGGTGTTAATTGGAAGGTGAGAATGCTTTGCAGGGTTCTGCAGGATTTGGTACTCTCACCACTCCTGTTTAATCCAATAAAGGAGAATATTTGTAGCTCAGGGTTGAAATGAGGGTTCCTTGGTGCTCTCTGAGCTTGCTTGTTTTCTTGCAGACATTTCATTACCCAAACTAGGTAACATCATCAGTGCTAGTCTTTTTTTGTTGACTTTCTTGTGCTATTTTCCATCCAGCTGCACAATTGATTGGAGGTTTGTATATGACACTGTTAGGCAGGGCATGAAGGTGCTGGGTGAGATTTTCCATCACCATTGAATAAGGTAACATCAACACGTTGATAATGCCCAGCTTTAAATCTACATTCCTTGCAAACTAAGCAGTGTTGTTTATGGCCTGTCTTCGTGTCTGAAAGCTGTGGGGGGTTGGATAGGGAACAACAGACTTCAGCTCAACTCTGGCAAAACTGAGTGGCTTTGGGTTTGAGGACTTTCTGGTTCCAGGGATTTATCATTTTTTTTTGTTCTGAATGGGGTAGCTCTGCCTCAAACAGATTGTGTGTGAAATCTGGGACTCCTGCTTGAAGAGTAGGTGAAAACTCTGGCCAGGAGGGCCTTTGTACAAGTTCATGTTGTGCACCAGTTGCATCCTTTCCTGGATCAGGAGGCTCTGCTCTCAGTCCCTCATGCCTAGTTTGCCTCCTGAATGGATTATTTAATGTGCTGTACATGGGACTGGCCTTGATGAGAATTTAGAGTCTGCAGCTGGTGCAAAATGCAGCATTGTGGGCAGTTATGTGTAATCCATGAGTTGAATTGACTACCATCATGCTTCCAGATGCAATTCAATTCTGTTACATCTACCCATCCCATCAGATCCAAAAAGAGAGGCATGTTATGGGTCCTGTCAACTAAGGAATGGCAGTGTCATCATGTTTGGGACTCTAGTAAAAGAGGAATAGAATAGGATAGGATAGGATAGGATAGGATAGGATAGGATAGGACAGGACAGGACAGGACAGGACAGAATAGAATAGAATAGAATAACAGAGTTGGAAGGGACCTTGGAGGTCTTCTAGTCCAGCCCCTACTCAGGGAGGAAACCTTATACCATTTCAGACAAATGGTTGTCCAATCGCTCCTTAAAAACTTCCAGTGTTAGAGCATTCACAACTTCTGGAGGAAAGTTGCTCCACTGATTAATTGTTCTAACTGTCAGGAAATTTCTTTGTAGTTCTAGGTTGCTTCTTTCCTTAATTAGTTTCCATCTATTGCTTCTTCTTTTTTTTCCAAATATAAATTTTTATTATTTTCATCATAAAAAAAAGCACATCACAAATACATCACAATGTAAAAAACCCTACCCCCCCACCCCCCCGGACTTCCCAAACCAAATCCCAGGCTAATATTCAAATATAGGTAAACAAATATTAATATCTCTAACTCCACAAACTCTATTTATAAACAATCCATCTCCTCCACATTAATAAAAAAATTATACATTTAAGTAATTCAAATACACCAAGGTCTATATCAATTCAGCAGGTATCAC